>NC_056469.1:1092668-1392668 GCF_008729295.1 Plectropomus leopardus | reverse complement strand
AATGTGTCCCAGACTGCCACAGCAAGTGATTTGAGTGTTTGGATCACAATGTTGTCTTGGTGGTCGTTTACACTTGTATTTAGCACTGTCCACTTGTAAACAGATCACGCAAGAGTGTGGTGAAATAAATCACCAAACAGCATATATAGCACTCCTAATGAATGTCTTAGCTCCAAAAATATATAATCTATTGATTGTATGATATGATGTGATGGCAGATGTGTTAAACATGGCAGGCCGCCACAAAGAATGGAATGTGTGGGAAACCTTGCATTTCAAAAAAAGAAAGCGCAACCAAATACATATAACACAACTATATATTCAATCAAAACCCACCCAAATACACACAACACAACCAAATACACGCTGCATTGTTGTTGAGTTTTGAGAGCAGTATTCTATTTAACAGTTCAATCGGTGAAACAGCTGGTGGTCAGTACTTACCACAGCATTCTTTATGCCTGTCTTGGAAGCCCCCCCTCCTCCTGCTGTGATCACCAGCCCTGTTTGAGGGTCCACTTTAACGGAGTATAAGGGAAAGGGGGCTCTGTACAGATCTGGCACCCTCCTCTTCCCCATTGTTGTTGTCCAAGTCACTCACACTAAAACTGCTGAATTCAGAGCACAGAGAAAAAACAGAGTGTTAGTGTATCTATTTTCTTATGGCAGAATAACTAGGCAGGTAGACTTTGATGGTTCTTTCGGCTTTTGGGTAGAGCACATTGAGCTGGACTTGTGTTTTCAATTTCAGTCAACAGTGTCAGGGGAGCAGTCTTTTAAAAATTACCTCTTTGGGCCTTAATTATCGTTCCCCCATTTGGTTGACTACGGTCATATTTGTTTGGCAGCATATGGTCAAAACTTCCAGTTGTCACTGAATTTTTCATATATCTATGATGTTTACATCTTACAGTCAATTCTGAATGAAATAATAATGAACCAGCACAAAAACAATACACAAATATAAACATCTAAGTCAGTCAGTTCTACAAGAGTTTTCAAACATTTTTCATATGCAGTGTTCTGTCATTATTAATCTAGCCAATATCAGCTACTCAAAACATGATGGTGGTACCTCTACCCACTAAAATACAGGCAATACAACAAAAGCAATGCATGCCCAAAACAGAAAATACAAGAGGACACAGGATTTGTGTCAGTTGGAATCTCAAAAGCTGATTACCACAACAAACACGCATTATAGTGTAGAGACGAAAAATTAGCTAATTCATCAGTTACTCAATCAACTGCAAATTAAACAGTTGTTTAAACTGTTAAATAAAAAATATAAAAAATAAAGCTGCAAGCAGCGATGAATGGGCCCTTGCACCCCCACTTATGTCAGGGTACTGGTGGGACTCCAGCTAAAGCGGTCGATCATTTCTGTGAGAGTCGGATAATATACGCAAAGTTTGGAGTGAGCTATTTCACATGGTGTAGTACTTCCAGTGGCAACTAGGTGGCACCGGAGGAGAGGGAAATTCCATGTCATCTTTGTGTACATCATTTGTTAACCAAACCACATAAATATCACGTAAATCCAATGATAATTGTTCCTCAAGGCTTACTTCCTGCTGCCAGTAGGTGGCGCTATGATGAGCAGTGAATATTGCCATGCAGATGTGTTCACGGAGGGACCTTAATGAAACCTATGAGGTCTCAGGCAGATTGGACAGTGTACATCAAAATTGTACGCCACATAATGGGAAAACCGTAAAAGTTTTGCCCAGACCATTAATATCTTTCAAGTGGAAAGGCCTTAAGATCATACAGACAGAATTTCAACTGGATCCAATTAAGTAGGTAGGCCAAGTTGATGAAAGTTTAAAAAAACTTTTTTTCCAGTTGCCACTAGGTGGGGCAATCACGACTAGTGAATCTTGTTATACAGATGTGTTCAGGATAGGACCCTCATCAAACCTATGAAGTTTAAGGCAGATCGAACAAATTACACCAAAGTTATAACAATTTCCTGTTTTATGGCGAGACATCAAAATTGTACGCCACATAACAGGAAAACTGTAAAAGTTTTGTACGGACCATTAATAACTTTTCATCACCAAGGGGTTGAGAATGGACACACCAATTCGGATGAATCCTGTAGGACAAGATAGCAAAAGTACAAGACCCGAAATCGCCAAAAATCAGCACAAAATTCAAAATGGCCGACTTCCTGTTGGGTTTGGGGGGTGGGTTCAAAAGGCTTTTTTGTGCGTCTAGGCATGATACATACCTGTGCTGAATTTTAAATGAAACCAGCCAATGGGGCTACACGTTAGGAGGCGCTGTGGAGCCACTTTGCTGTGCCCATTTCTGAAACCACCAAAATATGAAATTTTTCACCAGGCCAGACAAGCGTACCAAGATTCATGAGTTTTTGAGCATGTTTAGACCTCCAAAAATGCGATTCATTGGAGAGTAAAATAATAATTCCTTGCATTCCAAGAGGGTCCTCGCACCGTTCCGTGCTCGGGCCCTAATCATCTGGTTCCCGCTTCTCTAATGTGAAGAATTGCTGCTTTTCTCTGGCTTATATTATTGTACAAAATTATTACATCTTAAGACATCATATTGGGCTCTGGAAAATAGTGGACCAACCGATAAAACACTCAGCAAATTCATCAACAATTAAAATAGATACCATACCACTAGTCTAAGCCCTTGTGTCGTGTGAAATACAAAAAATATACACAAGTTGAACCTCAGTAGTTTTTGTAGTTCAGTTAGAACACACCTTTACCACAGTGCCGAAGGCTTGGAAAGGATGGAAATTACAAAAATGTGAATGCTGCTCCACAATATCGATATACAGTCAAAGTGGAACACAACAATCCATACAGAACTTTTGAAGCTCATATGTCAACATTAATATTTAAGAATTTATAATCATTAAATCATTTATTAACTGATATGCCTTCTTTTAACCATTTGAAAATAACATGGGAAGAGGGCAACAAGCCACTTTACAAGAAATTAACCACAAACGTTCAAGAAATAAATAACAATAAATAATAAATACTATTTTCTGGACATTTTCCCCTCGTGTTTTTTATAACATCTTAGAAATATCCCCAGCTAATTTTATATTATAATTTTATATTATAATTTTGCAGAGCACTGATGAAGGGAGGACTGTTGCGTTGCACTGTTAGCTGCTGTTTAGTGTGCTTGTTAACTAGCAGCCGAATACAATGTTTTAACAGAATGTTTCATGAATTGCTTTGATTGTAATAATAAAAGTGTGTGAGACTGAGGACTGGGTCTGTCTCTGCTGGCTGTCAGTGCAGTGAATGCAGCAGATTGTCCACTCTGTTCTCCGTCTCCTGCACAGGTCTGACAGAAGCGTCAGTCATTGAGGTGGGCTGTTAGCCTTGTCACTAACACCACAGGCTCAAAACCAGATGCAATATCTGTGAATAAAATATAAGCCACTGCTGTTGTCGGCAGTAACGTCAGTAAACTTCAGTCACATTACAACCTCAGTCTAAGTTAACGCGGATGTCAGTTTCGTTTAGCAACAGCTAACAGCTACAGTTAGCACTGACGCTGCATCCCGCTAGCTCTTGCCGGTGATTTAATCAGCAGTCCCCTACCTGTGCAACTGGCCCGTTTGTCTTCCGTTCTTATCGTATCGGATAGCTAACTAAGAACCAAATCAGATGATTTCATAGTGGTCTGTCAACGACAAAGGCTTGTAATGAAGAGGAAGAGCTAAGTGCTAGCAGCTGCCACAGACAACTCGACAGCAACTTCCCGACCTACACGTCAGCAGCGTAGCATACGCTGCGTTCTGACGTCACCACAAGACCGCCCTTTCTTTTTTTTTTTTTTTCAAGTTTTGTGTAAAAATGATTTGTATGTAAATGTTTGTGAAATTTTCCACAATAATAAGACAATGTGGCATGGCTTTATTAGAAATTATATTATGAAATTATAAATGATAAAATATCATAAAATAAACAAAAAACAAGGAAGTAAGACAGACATGACATGAAAAAAAACAATGTAAAAAATAATAACTAATAATAATTCTGTTAAATAATTGTGCATATATTATCATGATAAATACATAAATGCACACTTACATACTCAGCATATTTACATATTTTATTTTAAATATTTAGATATTTACATACTGAGCTAACTGCTTACTCTTACTGTATTTCTATTTTCTATTTGATGTTTTTATATACTTGTGCTGGTACTTATTATTTCGATTTGCTGTAATTCTCTGTGCTGGCATCAGAGTGACTGTAACAAACTGTAATTTCTTTTTCTGTAATTTCTCTTTCTATGCTGGTAAAACCGTCTCCTTTGTAGCCCACAGTGTCAGTTAAATGAACTGAATGATCGAATCATAGCAAGCTAACATTGTATGTATCATGTCCATTTTGACAAAAGTTTAAACATATATACATATTGTGAGTGTGATCTAAGCAGCTAACAAAGGTTATCTCCAGCAGTTCGCCAACAACCCACTTTTATACACGCAAAGAACCTTTATAAAAAATGAACTGCATGGCAACCAGACTGAGCATCTAATTGAGACAGAACTTTTTTTGTCAAAATATGTTGTCACACCGGGTTAGTAAAGAGACTGGGC
This sequence comes from Plectropomus leopardus, assembly GCF_008729295.1. Classification (NCBI taxonomy): domain Eukaryota; kingdom Metazoa; phylum Chordata; class Actinopteri; order Perciformes; family Serranidae; genus Plectropomus; species Plectropomus leopardus. Next base: position 1,388,065 of record NC_056469.1, on the reverse strand, counting down.
GTTTAATTGGGACTAGGCTTTTATTTGAAGTTTTACGGTATTCTTATTATTTCATTATTTCCTGGTGCTAGAATCTAAACTGATTATATATCAGCCTAACACATTAGAAAAAGATATGCCAGCATTTCTATCCTCAAACACAAAATTGTCCAATCAGTCAGATGTCAAATCACACTTTAGACCTGAATCCAACCAACAATCTGTCTCAAGCAGCAGTGGTCCTTGCTCCTCATGCTCAGGCATACAGTTTATTAATTACAAAGCAGGCTGTTCTCTGTGGTAATCGTCATCGTCACGGTAACATCATTAGGGAAATCCAGCTACGACTTAATTACTGATGATGCATCCCCAAGCTTGGTTATTCTCTATGGATGACAGCACGTCTGAGACAAAGGCTAATTCTACATGAGTCCTCAGAATGTAGGTGACATGTTCCTATCATGTCGTTTAGTCTCTAAATCCACAAGCACATAACAAAAAAGTGTGTGTCTCTGTGTTTTAGTGATTCGACCTTGACAGTCAGTTTGGGGCACTGAAGCTGGAGACATGGCTGATGAAATGTTTCTGGTCGATAGTCAACAATCTGCGTAATGATCAGAGGGCAGCACGGTTTGAGTGGAATAATCAATACAGGCCTACTGGCAGTGAGCTGTTATTGAAAGGAGCTGGTGTCAGATAAGTTCAATGTACATGTATGAATGTAGTGTAAGTGTTTGCAGCACTGTGCAAACACACTATCTTTCACACTCAGCTGTCACTACAGGGTTTAGTCTGGAAGCAGCCCCAGAGAATTGACTCTGCCTGTTCCCAAACATACTGAGCAATCAGTCTCACAATTTATTAGGGCCCGAGCACAAACTAGAGCAATAGGCGGGTTTCCATTAACCCTTAAATTGAGCAGAACTAAAATTGTCATTATGAAATATGCCTAATGGAAACGCATCAATTTCGAGAAAAAATCCTATTTATCACAAAAAGTTTTTATGTTCTCATAAGGTGGTATTTCAGATGATTTGAAAAAAGCATATTTCACACAACTGCAATGGAAACACTTTTTTGAATCCACAACTCCTCTGTGAAATTGTGGACTATCACCTCCCAGAAATCCGGCTTACATGGCCACTTCCACCTCCAAGGGGCTTGCCTTTCCATTATCACTCACAGTTGTGTTTTAGCGACATTTAGAGAATATCGCATATACGTATTTTGTGCAAATCTGTAATAGAAACCCGCCAACTGATACTCAATTGGGGATTTATTCTTTTTTTCCACTTTAAATGTAAACAAAGTGTCAGAGTGCATAAAAAGCATCAAAATAGAGCTTTTTCATTTAAACAAACCAAAAAAGCGCCAGGTGAGGATTCTCCCCCTGACCCCTTGAATGTCCTCAAATCCAAAAGTGACCCTGCGTACACTTGACCTGAACAATGCTGCTGTGACTGGATTCACCTCTTGCCAAAGATGAGTGATGACAGCAAATATTGAAGGATTGAAACTAGACAATTCATTTATTATATATATTGATTATATACTGATGTTGATTAAATGGCCCATTGCTTCCTGTAATGTTGCGAAAGTGGCCCCTGGGCAACACAAGTTGAATATCTTTGTAGTAGAGCGAGACCCAAGTGGCATGCCCTATATTTGATAAGAGTCTATGCTTTTGCTTGATAAGAGTCCTGGCTTGATGCTAGTATTGGGTCAAATAATTGAGACACTTTTTGGCAAGAGAAAGTCAGCTTTGTGTGATAAGCACAATTTACTCAAAAGGGTAACTTTACAACTCTCTTAAATATAAAAGACTGTAGAACCCAAGTCAAGACATACAGTGTCAAAGATTACAGTCATCAAACATTCAGTCCTTGTTTGTAAAGCTCCTTTAGTGTGAACATGCAACCAATTACACACAAAAACTAATATATATTTATTTTCTTTTGAGTTGACAGTACTGCAACTGTAACATTTTGCCCACATTGGCAACTTTGGTTGACTAACTTATGGAAAATTTCAAACATTTGTGTATTACGCTGTACAAACACTTTCCCAAAAGGCAATGAGTCACAACAGGCTATAATATTGAAAAGCATCTCTCATGCTATAAAATTGAAAATACACAATGATTTAATAATAAAAATTGTGCATCCGGAGGAGGGTTACAATTAGTTGCAACTTAGCTATAAATACAGATTGCTTCGGTAATCATTTTATCCCACCCTGCTTTTGTGTCTTAAGGCTGTGTAAAAGCAGCGGGGATAAGGAGTTACCCATTGGGCTCTGGCATTATTTTTTTCTCATACCGGTGGTCAGAAAATCTGGGTTATGCTGTCCAATGTGCGTTAGATTATTTGGTGTGTTTCTATTCACCAAACAATAGCGAAGAAGCAGCAACACGTCAATCTTAACAACAGTCTCTGCAGTGCTGCTATGGTTGACTGGAATAACATTGTTGGGTCATCCAGATCTAAAGTTTCATTTGCCCTCAGTAATGTAACCCACATGGATACCAATCAGCTGCTTGCTATACTGACCTCAGCACCTGTTGCTGACGACGGACAGGTAAAAGCTTCCAGAAGTAACTATCACTACCTGCCAACATAGCTAGAGTGACTGCTCCACGCCACCCAGGAATTCTACTGGTATTTGGCGGCTGGGTGGGTACTGATGTTAGGCCCTGCCTGTCAGGACCTCCTATGTGCAGGATTGTGCGAGAGTCTGTTCATTGCTGCTGGCAGCTTTGATTTGGACATTAAATTTAATAATATAGTTTGCACATCTCATATTGTGTGGTTTGTTTACCAATGTGTTCTTTTTGTTAGTCAATACATGGAAGTGTCAAGTGATTTCTGGCGCAAAACAGTTTTCCCACAGGACCAAATAAAGTATCTATCGATCTATTAAAATTGTGTCTGCAGTTCCAGTTTGACCATCGCAGGCAAAGACCATGGACAGCCCAGGAAGTGGTGGCTTTGTCCAGTCAAAGTTTTCATCGTCATTTTAGCCTCCCACTTCGCTTAAATTCACTGTTGCTTACATGCAGTTGGATCAAAGTAGGTTTAATTTTTACAAGTTGAAGCAAAATTCTGTTATCGGCTCTCTGTTATGTGTGGGTATTTAACAGCTGGGAACATGTGGAATTTTAATAAATAAAGCATATTCCTCCTAAAACCACTGCCGTCATAGCGTCTATGAGCAAGGCACCAGCGCCTAACTAACAGTTGCCTCACAAGTCTTTAGCACCAGAAGAGACGCTGTCATCCTTCGTCTGGCCTACATATGATCATGCATGTCTTATTAACAGTGAAGTCAGAGGCATCGTGTGAACTGAGCATCTTGTTGTGATCCGGATCTTTAGGAGGATGGAGGGAAGGAGGCGCTGATGCTGTCAGGGGGCGGGGATACGGGGGGAGAAAATGTGGACATGGAGATGTGGCCGTCAAGTTAGAAAGGAAAAGCTGGAGTAAATACGGAAGCTTATCTTCAAAATAAAAGCACCATCGTTGGTGCACTATGAAATATCAAATTCCATTTGTCTGCCAAATTAGTGTTCTGGACTTTGGACTTCAACCACATTTTGTAAAATCACAATTGACTATGGTATTATAGTAATTTAAACAGTTTGTCACTGAAAAGATGTGAGACTTGAGCTTTTATAGAGACTGTTAACAAAATCTTTGAAGCCAAAGAAGCCTGCTGAATGCTTACACAGGTCTGTGCTGAGATTAAAACCCCAAATCTATAACTCAAGGTGGCCCACTTAATAGCTATCGCCAAAGCTCTCAATCACATCTTAAAGTCTCACTGAATTGACTTTACTTAGTTGTTATGGTTATGGATTGGGCTCATTTGTCATCACATCACCTCCATAACAAAGGAACCATCTCCATCCACAGCTAAAAGCCATAAGATTGGTTGGAAGCCCTGAAAACAATAGTAAGCAGACCATTTCCGAGATCAGGAATGCACAATATGCTCAGCTGTGCTGAAATGTAAGAGAGGGTCCATTGAAATGAATTAAATTTCAATTTCTAGACCACAGAACATTAGAGGTTGACATATGGCAAATGCAGCATAATGTGGGATGATTTACTTAACAGCATGTAACAGTAATATTATAGCCACTATTTGTCAGTAAAATCAAAATCAAAAGGTCCATGGTCCATTCAAAGTTTCTGTGTTTCTTTCATTTCTTACTCTGGTAAAAAAAAAAAAAAAAAAAAACAAAGAAAGACATTTAATTAATTCAAATAAAAACATTTTGCCTACCCAGGTGCATGCTGGTACTTTACCTGCATACCTATGTAACCACAGGTGCCCTGTATTACCCAGTTCACATACAACAAAACAAAACAAACAACAAACAGAACAAAATACTGATTATGCAAAAAAATATGAAAAACAGAATTATAATAACAATCACACAAAACAAAAAAACTAGCAAAAGAAAACACTATCAAAATCTCATCTAGCCTAAATAAAGCAAAGATATGTAAACACTATTACTTATGATTAGCAAACAACAACTAAATTGTAACAAAAATCTGATAAATATTCTATGTAAACAGGTTCTGTAATTCAGAAAGTACTTTCAGAAAGGTTTTTGATAATAAAAGCCTGGGTCACTGTGTGTTCATCTCTAACCCTTTAAAAAAATTAATCCATCTTCATATGTACATTTATTTCAGTTGTGTAAACTAACTAAGTACATTTACACATGTACTATACTTACTACAATTTTGACATGCTTCTACTTTAGATGTATTTCCATATTATGCTACTTTATACTTCCACTCCAATACATTTTGCTATCAAATATTGTACTTTTTAATCAACTACATTTATTTCAAAGCTTAAGTTAATAGCTACTTTGCATTCAGATTCAGATTCAGATTATTAATCCAAATTCTTTTATCTGCTCCCAATGATGAACACATTAATGTATCAATAATAACGTAAGGTAATGTAATAAAATGAAATGTAATTCTATTCAGACAGGGACAGTGCACAATGAAACATTAACCTTATATAAAACAAGGACATATGCATTGTACCAGGTTCTAGCAGAGCTGCTATTTTAGTAGTAGTCCCTGGTCAGGTTGGTGGAATAAATAAATACATAAATGACAGAAATTGATTAAATAAATCAAAAAACATCAGTTCATAAAATTTTACAAACATTATTATCCCCATATCCTACCTCACCTAACCAAACAACCAAACAAAATTGCGGCTACAAAATTATGAAAATGTGAGGGTACAGTCAGTCCTGCATCCTAAAACCAGTTTGCCCCCACCCAACATTCACAAATACGTGCAAGATTTTTAAAAAATAATAATAATAAATTAGATATGCATAATGCTATACAATCCTGATTCCTGAGCTTCCCTCACACTGAATCACAAATGTGTGTAGGTTTTCTGTGGCAGTATCCAACATTTAGTTAAACATGAAAAGGTTTGAAAGTTATAATGTTGTAGCAATATAATACATTTGATTCTGAAAATGCACAATTCTGCATGATGAGTAGCCTACTCATTGTTTTGATAATTCATTTTGATGCCAATAGTTTTGCACTTTTACTTAAGTAGGAGTTTAAGAGCAGTACTTTTACTTGAGTATTTCTACGCTGTAGTATTGTTATTTTTACTTAACTACAGATTTTTCAAAAACTGCTTTCTTTGATCTTTGACTCAAAAAGGTTGAAAGGGCACATTTGCGAATACGGATTTTATTTTGAAAAAGACCAGAAATGCTGTATTGATCGCGTGCAGCTTGCATGGATGTGATGAGGCTGTTTCTTTTTTGCGGAAAACACCCAAGACATCAGCGGAGGTTAGTGGACCCACCGAGGCGACTTTTTCTGAGGCTTTTTTCAACGCTGTGATCCAGACTGAGGACGAAAATGTGAGGTGAGCTCAGCGTGGAGCTCCACATCTGTCTGAGGGGGACGGCAGCATCCAGAGGACACCAAATCTGGCTGTCCACACGGTAAGCGGATGCATCGGGATAGATAATAGACGTAATTTCCACAGCATCTGTTAGAACGGGGACAGAATGTGAGTTTACAGCAGAGCAGGTGAAGGAAATGACACGACAGAGCCTATAAAATGGACGTTAAAAAGCCGACGTGAGGATAAAATTGAGATAAATAACGTCAAAATGGTCAAATATTCAGACTGAAGCAGCCATTTAAACAGCTTTGTACGATGACTAAGTCAGAGACACTGCTCCTGTCTATCACCTGAGAGGCAATGTATAGCTTTGACATTATGCTTATTGTGACTGTGTGTGTGTGTGTGTGTGTGTGTGTGTGTGTGTGTGTGTACAGTCTCAACGTGTGTCCACAGAGTGTGTGATTGCAGAAGCAACATGTAGCTAACGTTAGGTAGGCCCACTGCACACAGCTTGTTCCCTGCGTGTGTGTGTGTGTGTGTGTGTGTGTGTGTAGACCCTGACGACTATATCTCACTATTTACGGAGTATTTTTTTCAATTTAGCATCACCTACATATAACACAGGTTTGAATAAATTTCATTGTGTCAGCTGCCAGGCATAAAGAGACAGTAGGAAACAGCTAAGCTTGGACATGGATGTTGGCGTGACTTTTGTCTCTGCAGAGGAGACATTGGCCAGGAGCTGCCAGGTGCAGGAATTAGGGACATTACCCTGATTATCCGGTTTTGTTGGATGCAAAAAAAGCAACAAACCAACAAAAAAAACACACAAACAAAAAAACAGTAGTGGAAGAAATATTCAGAGCCTTTGCTTAAGTAAAAGTACTCATACCACCCTGTGAAAATACCCTGTTACAAGTAGAAGTTGAAAAATGCCACTTAAATTAAATTAAGCATGTATAATCAGGAAAATGTAGTAGAAGAAAAATCTTTTTTTTTTTTCAAAACACCCCAAAGAACTAAGAATTATTTTTTTTAAAAAACAGCCTAAAATTTAAAAATGTTGTTAGATATTGAAAAAACACCCCAAAAGTCAAAATGACTAAAAAAGACAAACTTTTGGGGGAAAAAAGACATATGTGTATTTTTAAAAAAAACAAACAAACATATATATATGTATTTTTAAAAAACACATTCATAAACTCAAAATTATTTAAAAAAAAACAACCCAATAATAATATAGTATGACTTGAAATAGTTGACAATTGATTTTATGTGAAATGAATGATAGATTCATCAACAAATTTTTACAGCTGTACTTGTTTTAACTGTATGGTAATTTAATTTAAAACATAACATATTTTTAAAAAAAAAATTTATGCAAAAATCGTAATTTGTAAAGTAACTTAGTCATTCAGATAATTGTAATAAAGTAAAAAGTATAATATTTCATTCTGAAATGCTGTGGAGTGAAAGTATAAAGTAGCATAAAAGAAAATACTCATGTTAAGTACAAGTACCTCAAATTAATACTTAAGTACAGTAGTTGAATAAATGTAAAAGTTACATTTCACCAATGGCAAAAACAAACTCCTTTGTGTGAGAGAGATGGTTAATTTCTTCCTCATGTGTCCCTCTTTATTCAGGCCATGTGAGGAGGGACGATGGAAGGCCAAAATCCAAAATGCTGTCCAATCCAGAGGACTGAAGGAGACAGAGGGAATCATACAGACTTCTTTGATCCAGTGTTTATGGATTTAAGCGCTCTGACGTGGTGTGCAGCTGCAGAGGGGAGACTGTCACATGTGTAAAGCTGAATGAGGAAACAGGAGTTGCACGCTGTTTGGATCACGTTGCTGACAAAGAGTAGGCGTGCTCAATCTGTTCATATGACACAGGACTAACGGAGTCAAATGACAGCATTGGACGGAGTGACCACAGACGCAGCTATGTAAGAGGACACCCCTCCAGTGTGCAGGTCTTGACAATCAACTCTGCTGTGATTCATGCCACATACGTGTGCTGTCAGGGGGAACGTGTGGATCCTCAGCAGCAGCCACAGCAGCAGATGATGTATACCTGAGAGTTCTCTCTGCATCTGGTCCACGCCTACAGGACGACACACAGCGCTCCACTTTTTAATTCAAGGAGAGGACAGGAAGCAAAAGCTCTGAATGTTCACCATGCCTCGCAACCGAGCCTTTTCTGAGCCAGAGTACTCGGCGGAGTATTCGGCGGACTGCTCGGTAACGCTGCCCTCTGATCCTGGGCATGCGGTTGGGCGAACACATGAGGTGACGGTCCGGAGCTCAGGGTGCTGCCTGTGCCTGCCGCGGTTCATGCGCCTCACCTTTGCACCCGAGTCTCTGGAGAACCTCTACCAGACCTACTTCAGACGGCAGAGACACGAAACCCTGCTGGTGCTGGTCGTGTTCGCCGCCCTCTTCGACAGCTACATCATAGTCATGTGTGCGGTGGTCTACACCACCGACAAGCTGGCTTCTGTTTTGGTGGCGTCAGTGGGACTAGCTGCAGATATTATCCTTTACCTGCTATGCCGCTTCGGGCTGCTACCAGACCGCGTATCCAGACGGGTGGTGCCCTACGCCCTGTGGGTGCTCATAGCAGCTCAGATATTCTGCTACCTGGGTCTGAACTATGCTCGCTTCCACCAGGCCAGCGACACGGTGGGCTGGCAGGCTTTCTTCAGCTTCTCTTTTTTCCTGACGCTGCCTTTGAGGCTGACGCCCATCGTGCTCATCACTGCTGTGTCCTGCGGGGTCCACACCCTTGTTCTGGGCGTCACTATTGCCCAGCAGCAGCAGGAGGACATCCAGGGGGCAGCACTCGGCAGACAGGTAAGAGTGGTTTATGGTTGTCCTGAAATGCATTAACTTGTGTGGAATCTCATGTATCCAGACCTCCACTCATCATGTTTACACAAGTTTTTGGGTATTTGATCACAAAAGTAGGTTGACAGATGCAGTTTGCCAAAAGCTGCTGTTCCACATTTAGGGCCACAGACTAATCTGGGGAGCAGTCTCTGCACATATTCAGACTTCAGGACTAGGTTTGATACTCAACTCTTGTGGTGTTGCAGCAATACACTATTTCCATGGTAAACCGTGGTATGGAAATTGATGGGTTTCATACCATATACGTTAGCTTCTCTATGGTATTAAAAAATGCAATCAAATGGAGAACCTCCACCTTTATTGTACTTATTTTCAAATGGGAGACTTTTTACACACACTTCCATTAAAAAATGTTTTTAAAGATTAAATTTTAGTAAAAGTGTTTATTTAATGCCCCAGAACCCCTCTGTTTTCATTCCTTTGGGGGTCATTGTTATAGAAATTAATAATAATAATAATGATAATAGTAATAATTGTGTAATTCCATGATCTTTTCAGAGACAGTTATTGTAGCATGCAAGTCACATATCATTGTAACCCTGAATTTTAGTCATTGTCAGGATTTTGTATCAACTTTGTATCAATATTTTCACAGTTGAGACAGAAAGCAAGAGAGCTGATCAATGATCGATTAATCGGTCATTTAGAATTTAATTGAACATGTGAAATTTAATCAATTACTGGAAAGGCTGTGAAATACTGTCCAAATATATGCAAGGGTGAACGCATTGTTACTGTTTGAAATAAGAAATGTTTTTATGTGTTTTCAAATAACAATTAATTGAGTGATAATTTTACCAATTAATTGATTGAGAAAAGTGCTTATATTTTGCAACCCTAGTGCTGAGAAACCCAAAAAAATGACAGACAACATCGTGATTCCCACAGAATGAGATGTATGGGACTGCAAGCTTTTGTTTTATTTTTCTTTGACATGTGTCCCTTTGTATCACTCTGTGTCCCTCTCTAAATTTAGAGGTTTTTGCAGGTCCGTTGCAGGGTGGATAATTGATCTGTTCAGATCAGATTAATAGATGAGAGGAGCAGGTGCAGCGAGTGAATACAAACTTTTAGACAGCAGAATGAACGTTTACATTTCACTGTTAGTGTGCCTGACGTTCTGCTGCTCCGTTTGTGCTGACAATTTGCTCTGCACTCCGAGAATGTGGCGAAAGAACCGAACAGTATATACATTTCAGCAGTGCTCCTAATGAACCATCCAGCTGCAAAAATAGAAAATCTATTTGTGGCAGCGGATGTTTGAATCATGGTGGGCTGCCACAAATAAACTAATGTGTGGGAAACCCTGCAGCCAAGATCTCCAGTTGGAAGTGAAGCGCATACATAATATTTACCTGGTGTGTATTAGAGCTGGAAGCACATGTGAAAGTCAATCAAGTCTCAAGCAAGTCCCAAGTTATTGTGGAGAGAATCAAGCAAGTCCAATCTAGTCCCTGCTGTAAATAATGCAAGACAAGTCATTATGTGGTCAAGAAATCAAGAAATTCAATAAGCTAATAAGTCAGCTAAAAAGACATGTTTTTTTGTAGGTTTTGTAATTACGGATGAAACATGGTCAAGTCCTTTCGAGCCATTTTTTTCAAATCATGAATACTGAATCAAAGTAAAGTCGAGTCTTCTATCAGTCTTCGTCAAGCAAGTCTTAACCTCAAATTCGTGATTTAAGGCTGACTCGACTTAAGCCCTGAGACTTGAGCCCCCACCTCTGGTATGTATGTACCTCAGACCAGCAGGTCACAAAGATGGCCTGAAGAGGTTCTTAAGAGATTTTCTCCTGAACATCTTGAGCCTGGTATGACAGAAGTCCCTGACCCGTTAACGACTGCAGTGAAGAGAGAGACTCGAAGTGATGATTGGGTCTGAGGCAATAGTGAAGATAAAACAGATACTTGAAAATAAGATCATTCTGTGTTTTTTTAAAGTTCTGCTCAAAAGTCACTGCTTATAACTCAGCTAGAGGCAGGGTGGAGAGCGTCATGTAGAAGTCCACCTGTTGCCACGCTGCACAAACACAATGTGTGAATAAGCAAATGAAGAAGAATTCTGATGCATGGACTTAACGTGCACAGTTTGATGCACACTGCAGAGTGCTGTGTTGTATGAGTCGTGGGCTGTTTGAACTGTTAAAGGCCACATCTTCACAGAGCTATTTATACTCCTCCATGTTACTATTGCTTTGGCTCAATGTTCACAACAGATTCTCAGTGTGACAGAAGTTTGGACTCAAACCCTTCTATGGCATGCAAATGAAAACAATTGTACCGTAATAGGTACATTAATGTATCAGGTATCATTGTCGCCAATAACTGCATTTGATAATCAGATGTTAATGATGAAATATTGCACTCACATAGTTAAAAGTTGCCAGTAGACTCTCGCTAAAGCAACAGTGTCTAATATGGTTCGACAGTCCTGCCATAAACGCTCCCTTCATGAAGGTTTTCATGTTCAGTTTGCGTTGAAACAAGAGTTTCTGGTTTATTTTTTGTTCTTTAGGTGGATATAGTTTGTGGTGCTGGTGAACTGTTTGCAATAAACACAGATGTCTTTGTTATTTAGCCTCCCCCACAGCTATACATGGAGTGGAAAATCATAAGCCTCTTTCATACATAATTCCCAGTAAATGACTGGGAATACTTTGCTGGCACCACTTGTGATTTTCACTGTCCACACATATAGCTTCATTCCCAAACTTTCCTGTCTTGTGGCTCTGTACACATTACATATCAATGCCTATTCAGTAACAGAAACCATCTTTGGGAAAAATGTATTTGGCGTGTACTTTGAGTTTTTAGTTTGGCTTATGCCCATTCACTAACATGGAGGGGTTGGCTTTATGACCTATACTGCAGACAGACACCAGGGGGCGATCCAGATTGAAAAGTTACTCTTTCAGGGAGCTGTCATGTTGTCCGCCTTTATATGGGCAAGGCCATGAGACAAGCTGTGTTTGAAACCGTCCACTCATTTACTCACTCGCTATTAACAGTGTGTATTAAATAGTGCACTATAAAGGGAATAACGAACAAGATTTCAGACACTATGTTGGAATTTTTTTCCCTGGAAATACACGGCTGCTTTGCATTGTGGTATACGGGAGTTAAATGTAGGCTACATCGTATGTACACTCAAATTTGCTGTGCATTGTGGTATTTTATAGTGTTCTATACAGTGGATGAAATTAACCGCTGAGAATTCAAACACCACTACAAAATGGCGATCACACTATATAGTGCACTATTTCCGTGATAGGGGACGGTTTGGAGCACAGCTATGGCTGAACAGTAGGTGGTGATATGCACTTTCAAGATGGGATTGCAATCTGCCCAAAAATGCACAAAAGAAGAAGCAGAAGGGACAAGGCAGGATATACATTTAACATATGTGGTGGAAGCCGATGGAAGTCAACAACATGGCAGGACAAGAGCTGTATTTGTATGGTCTTCTTCTTCTTTTAATGCTTTCAATAGTCACAAGTTTCCAGCTATTGTTGAACAAAATATGTCTGTGTCCATGTTGCTTCTTGTTCACACTTTTCTACACAGTTGCTGAGTCGCTTCTGCAAAGTAGCTGTGCGGTTTAAAATTTGTCAGTCAGTGTCTTTCATCACAAACGTAACTCTTTGTGTGCCCTTCCCAGTAATGTTCCTTCTTTCGTTCACAACACAGCCTTACTGCTATATTCCCTGTGATGTTACTAGGTCTTGAGGTGGGAAATTGGAAGTGCAGAATTACTAGAAAATGTATTCTGGCTCTCAGTCACATCATTGGGGGTTGTTATGCTGTAATCCATTGTTCTCGGAACTTGGAAAAAATATGACCTCCGGCATGGAAAAGTGCAATGGAACGGTCATTCCACTCAGAATTCCAAGTCGGAAACTCAGACAAGGTCCATCCAGACCGAGTTTGCCGACTTAGACACAACTGATGCCACAGCAACATGGAGGCACACTCAGTGAAAGGAGCAGAATTACCTTTTCATCTCAGTTTATTGTAGTGGATGATGAGGACAGCTCTTGATAAGATGATATTTAAATGCCTCCCCAAAACTGAAACTTGTTTAGGAGATTCCTTAGATGAACCTCGGAGTCAGCTAATGGACCTAACTGCCTTGTTGAACTCACAACTCTTGTAAGCAGAACTAAATTACGACAGATTTTATTGCCCGACCAACAGTTTGAGTTAACTTACGACTCATTTGGGGCAACGAGCTGTACACTGAGCGCCTGCAAAGACTCAAGGAGACATCAGGAGAAATGGACAATTTATGTCTTTGTTACACAACCAACAGGTGACATACCCGCACATCTACAGACTGTAAGAGAGGAGCACATTAACTGATTTTTGTATTCAAAGTAAAACGTACTTTGAAATGTTGTGTGGAGGTCTCAGAACTGGAACTTCGCATACATGCCGATTTTGAGGCCAAACTCACAAACACAAGCTGTGCCTGTGTGTGTGTGTGGAGGGGTGTGACCTTCCGTAACCCCCTGCCAGCAGTGTGCTGCACCCTGAATGGACAGACTCTTAGTACAGAGTTGCATTTTGATATGCATCTCCTCGATCTGTATCTTAATTATCCTTCCTTTACACTGTTGTGTACAGATGCTATATTGTTTTGCAATCATGCAATTTGTGATTTTCTGATTATAGGTTTTGTTGATAGACCTTTGGTCATATGAAGTACTTTCATTCTTTTATTTTTTGATGCTAGTACTTGTTATACCTTTACTCAAATAGGATCTTTAACAACCTTTAATTATATTAGAGTGTTTTGACACTGTGGTATTACATTTACTTATTTTCACATATATTCGTATTTGTTTGTTAAATGTGATTAACACTGTTTTCCTTACTTAATGATCTGCCAAATAATTATTTGATTTTCTCATAAGTGTTTGGTATCAATCAGCAGAGGAGAGCGTCATGGTTTAAAATATTGAAGATTTGAAGGCCTGTAGTGAACTTTATAAATACGTTAGGAAGAAATTAGATGCAGACAGTTAAAACAGTAGAAGTGATAGAAAGGAGGAATGTATTGAAACGATCTTTCCTGTGCTGTTATGGGGTTGATGCTCTTAAATGATAGGGACATATGAAGTGTTAGACCTAGGTTAGGATCTCCATTCATACAATTATGGGATATTCTCTGATCAGGCCTCTTTATCTTTTCCCTTAATGTTTTATGGGATAGGTTGCCTCGCTACTGTTGATCGATGCTTGACATTAACTTTTCTTTAATCTTAACTTTTCATCTGCTTGATCATCTTGCACTATTTCAGTGCACCTGATCAAGTCCTGATGTCACATCTAATTCAGTTCCTCACTGGTTTTCGTCCCCTCATTTTATTGCTGCTTCAGTTTGTTGTTCAGTCATTTTATTCAATTGCTGTCTTTGCTGTATTCACTATTTCATCATTTATCCCTTCTTATTCTTAAACTCATTCATTTGTAGTCCTTTAGGAGTAGTTTTGATGTGTAGTGAGTAGTTTAATAAAACTTTCATTTATAAAGACTTGATCTTGTGATGTGTGTGTGTATAATGTCAGGTCCCTGTACACCTGGATAAAGAACTCTGTAGCAAACTTTAAATTATGAGACTAAATTAATTTATAAGGCAAAATGGGCTATCAACCTCTCTATTTTAATGGGTGGTGCTCCGAGGTTTTTAAACTTTGGTGCTCTGAGGAGAAGCTCTGCTCTGTTTGTCTCTCCGCCTGCGCTGCTGTAGGTCCATCAGCTGTGTGATCCGCAATAATGAAGCTGTGGAAGCACATACGACTGTCTAACACTCAGCTGTATTCTCAAGTCAAAGTCGTTCACTGCATTTGGTTCACCGCAGCGCTATTCTTATTATCACTGGCTGTTTGTGTTGTCTGTCAAAACATGACTGGAATGTGTTCTATTGATATTCTATCGACTACGTCTCATATGTCAATCAAGGAAAAGTTATTTCGTGATTAATATCATTATCGTTTTATCGCCCAGCCCTAAGGCTTATATGTGTGGCCATGAGGGATATCTTGGAGGTGATAGTCCACGATTTCACAGAGAAGTTGTGGATTCAGAACTTCAGGAGGATCTTCTTATCATGCCCAAGGGAGCCATTTCCTGCTGACAAGCACATAGCCATAGTATCACTGTTGATACTGTGTGCTTTAGTACTAAAGCAGTGACACTCTACTTACTGTCTTTGTGGCCCCACAGCCATTTTCTAACACACAATAAAAAATGAAGGGATTCACACTGGTGATTGTTTTTGTACTTTAATTATAGCTGCCAGGGTGCAACAGTATCAAAATAGAGCTTGTTTATCAAAAGAAGTGCCAGTGGAGAATCCCCCACACCCCCTCACAGAGGGTAAGATCCTAATGTCCTAAGATCCTAGAAGCATGCTAAAAGCCTAGGAATGTAGAAGGTATATTTATTAGTACATTTTTTTAAACAAAGTTTAAAAAAAAAAATTACATTTATCCTTGATCCTGCTACATCTTTGGAGTGGAAGGATGAGTTGATTAAAAATAGCAGCTACGATTAAAATTCCATGTGGTTGTTGGGACATGTTGCTGATGGGATCATTCAATTCCTGCAGCGCATTTTTTTAATTTGCATCAGAGTCTTCTGTCCTGTCAGCTCTGAACAAGGTCCGCTCAGCCAGTGCATTAGCTTGATCCAGCATGTTAGGGGTTAACCATGTCTCTGTGAAGATGTGCGCATAGCAGTCTCTGATTTCTCATTGCTGAGTGATTTTCAATCACATCTCATCCACTTTATCCTCCTGCAACCGGACATAAGTCAGAAGAAGGCTTGGTAGAGGAACAGCTCTCGGTCCAAGTTAGGTCAGCCTTTGTCTCTTTGTCCAGAGGTTTCAGTTTCGTTTCTCCCCTCCAGTCTGACCGGCTGCTCGGCACATGCCACCTGAGGGGATCCTTTTGTGGTCTGCTGTATCCAGTCCAAAACCCACAAAACTTTTCCCTTATGTTGATAAGGGCTTGTCTATTGTAGAAAAGTTGTGCCATGGGGTCAAAACAAAAATTGAAAAATATAATAAAAAAGTAGCAAGGATTTGAGGAGATAGAGGCTGCTGCATCTACATGCGCCATAGCAAAGATGTCCTGAAAACGTGGAAACATCCTAAAATCTTAGAAACATCCTAAAATCCTTGAAACCTACCAAAATCCTAGAAATGTCATAATATCCTAGAAACCTGTATGGAGCTGCTGCAACTGGCCCCTGGCCTCCTGTCATTTTGCATCAGTGGCCCCCAAGCAAAGCAGGTTGAGTCTCCCTGGTTTAAGGAAATTTTCTCAAGTGTTTGTGCACAGCAGAAAGATAAACAATGGCTGCAGAAAAATCTGACGCTTTTGTAACCAGAAAAGACTCTCATGCCTTTATACAACATATCTGGAGTGGTCACTGTGTTCAGTGTCATGGAAACATGCATTTTGCATCTTTGGCACCAGGCTACAATTCTTTAAGTTTTCTGAAGTGCCCTTACTGCTCTATCACACCTTCATTATGCCTTTCAGTGTTTCCTCTACAGTGTTGGCTTGAAAATAGCGTGCAACTTACCGGAGAAAAGGTAGACTTATTAGCTTAAGAAAACTTATAATAGATTTTATTAGTTAAATAAACATTCGCAAAATATTGATGGCCAGCTAAGGTTACGTAGCTTAAGTCAATTGGGCCCGGTGCCAACTCAACTCAGTGTCGCTAACGTGAGTAAACTAATTGATAGCATTAAGCGATGTACACGCCATGATGTAACTGCTGACTGCATTTTCAGATGAGCTTGTTCAAATATTTTTCAAAGAAGAGAAAGACATCTGATGAGGATGGCGCTAGTCAGGTATCATTAGCCTTTTTACTGACTCAAATTATGATGGTTAGGTAAAAAATTATGTTCACACTTGTAATCAAATGTGACGTGAGTGTAAATTATCTAACGTTAATGTTTTATGTAATCGTATAAGACAAGTAACAGACAGGGAGGAGCAGTGGAACAAAGTGAAGGAGAGCAGAGTACAGGAGGGGGAGTGCCGAGTGAAGGAGCAGGAGAGCAAAGTGATGGTGCAGGAGAGAGAGATGAGAGGAGAGGAGAAAAACATAAAGGGAAACACAGGCTATCAGGCTGGGACCCTAAATGGGTTGAAAAAAATTATTGTTTCTATTTGTAGGTGAAGACTGACTTGAGAAACAGGCTGCAGGGGGATCACCTTGCAGCATGTATGCTGCTGAGCATCAACGGGCCACCTCTTGGGGAATTTCCGTACAACAGAGCCTTAGAGCTGTTCTACAAAAAACCAAGAAAAATCCATTGTTCTGAGCCTGGGTGCAAACTTTGCCACTGATTACAGCCCCATCAAGAAATTATTATTTATTGTTTTTATTATTTTATTGTTGAATTTTTGTTATTATTTTTTATTTTTACATTCAGTCTTTAAAAAGCATCATTTGTTTACGCTGCCACGGCTCCCCAGAGAGCCTGCCCCCGCTGCTGAAAAAAATCCTAGAGGAAACACTGCCTTTATTATGCATTTGTTTGTTAAATAATGAGCCCTAACTGTTTTGTTTTTTTTGCTTTCAAGCTTCTTGCCAACATAGTGATCTATGTGTGTGCCATCACTGTGGGCGTCATGTCATACTACATGGCTGACCGGAAGCACCGGAAGGCCTTTCTGGAGGCGAGACAATCTCTGGAGGTCAAACTCAACCTGGAGGAGCAAAGCCAGCAACAGGTCAGAGGACAAACTCTCCAACATCCTGCTGTTTACATGACGGAGTTTAAGGGTGGAAGTTGCACTTTTGGGTTTAGGTTAAGCCCACATCTTGCCACACATGTCAGACATGAAAACATTGGCCTGAAAACCAGTTGAATGACTTTGAATGGTGTTTCAGACAGTCATGGGTTATTTCTGGCCCACAGGGTTTTTATAAGCGAGGATGACTGCCACCACTATTAGCTAATCGCCCAGCAACCAAACCTACATTTCATTTGCATCTGCTTTTAGCTAACATCATAATTCTAATGCAAAAGTCCAGTTTGTTGAGTTAGACTTGCACATTGTCTGTTTATTAGAAACCAAACTCTATATCGCATTCAGTCTTGCTGAAATTATGGAACAGCTGTTCTTCTCACCAAACAGTATATTTTGATTGATAGATAAATATTTATCTGCGCTCTCAAACTTGAAAATAAAACATTTAACTTTGAACTCATTTTGTGATGAATCAAACATAAAAACGTCAAACACATTAAAATTGTATTTCTGTAATAAACAAGAAACTACATGTAATTAGGGCTGGACGATAAGGAAAAAAATCTTATCAATCACTATTTCTGTCAAGCTGAAAGGTTTCCTTTCACTCCAGAGTGAGATATGAAGATATCATAAGGTTAATTTTGGTTTAAATATTCATTTTCTGTCAGACATTGAACATGACAAATATACTGTACAACAGGCCTCACCAACTGGAGGACCTATTCCACTAAAATTCCAGTTACAAAAATTTCCTCTCAGCAAAGGTCTGAACCTCATACCTTAAATCAATATCATGATTAATTGAACATTTTACTTCGATTACAATTAATGAACGATTATTTTGCTTTTTCATTTTCTTTTTTTGTGGTTTGTTTTTTGCCCTCATAGTTCACTGACACAGTTTCATTTGACCATGGTGTGTTGGAGTGTAATAAACATCTGATTTATTACTATTTGTTAAACTTTCCAGCATTATATAACAATTAAAAGCTCCATCTTAAACAAACTTAGGCAAATTTAAGCACATTGTTCTGATAATAGGCCAACATCTTTTGAGTAGGCCTACTTCTCCTTTAGATGCCAACAGTTCGCCAAACATTCCTAGTTACAGAAAGGGTGAAAATAAGGTAATGTGCTTGTGGCCCCAGGCCCCCAGAACATAACGACTGCCCCTGGTAATAATAATGAGAGCTCAGCAGGAGCGGCTGGATGAGACATGGAGCAATGCGTCCTGGTGTTTCTAAATAATTCATCCAAAGTCTGATTAAACCTAAAACTAACACAAAGTAGTCTGTAGATGTCTAAAGGAGGCACTTTTCACCTCTGCAAATGTGTCTGTTTCAGACACTTTGGTGCTCTGAGGAGAAGCTCTGCTCTGCTTGTCTCTCTCACTGCGCTGCTGTCGGACCATCAGATGTTTGATCCGCGTTAATTAAACGCTGTGGAGGCACATACAACTCTGTTGTCTAACACTCAGCTGTATTCTCGAGTCAAAGTCGTTCACTGCATTTGGTTCACCGCAGCGCTATTCTTATTATCATTGGCTGTTCATGTTGTCTCTCAAAACATGGCTGGAATGTGTTCTATTGATATTCTATCGACTACCTTTCATATTTCAATGAAGGAAAAGTTATTCTGCGATTGATATTGTTATCATTTTATCCCCTGGCTGTTCATCTTGTACCATTATCAGGCAAAAACCAAAATACCTGCGAAACTACACTCCCATAAGCCTCAGCTGTTCTTTGTGTTAAGTGCTAATTAGAAAATGTTAGCATGCTAACCTGCTAAACTGAGAAGTTAGCATGAGAAACAATCAGCATGTTAGTATGTGTTTCAGTCTGATCACTTTGAGTGTAACACTCGCTTAGATTAACGCGTCTGAGCAGGAGGGATGTAAGGTCCGCTTCTACATGCAAACTTTAGTTAGACTTCTTTCAATTTCTATTTTGAGCTTAACTTAAAAGCCTGATTTACTGCCTGGTTGATCTGGTCATCTTTTTTTATGAAACAGAAAAAGTAACATGTTGGATCTACAGCATATATTTCATCTGGTCCTCTGTG
The DNA here is from genome assembly GCF_008729295.1 of Plectropomus leopardus. NCBI lineage: Eukaryota > Metazoa > Chordata > Actinopteri > Perciformes > Serranidae > Plectropomus > Plectropomus leopardus. The sequence goes on along the minus strand of NC_056469.1, from coordinate 1,368,412 downwards.
AATTGGTTAAGGCAAAGCCAGCATCCACTATATGATATCTGTTCTTTTGAGTGTGTGAGTGTGTGTGTGTGTGTGTGTGTGTGTGTGTTTGGTTTGTTTGGCTTGTGTTTGTTTGAGCTGGTACTGTGTCAGCACTCTGCTCCCTCCTCTCCTTACATCTGTGGCCACTGGGCATTCTCATCACTCCTATTTATGGAACAGATGGTTTGTAGCACAAAGATTGAGGGAGTGAGGAAGAGGACACAGAGTGATTATGGAGGAGAAAATGAGAGAGCAATGGTGTTGTGAGAAGTTACATCGTGAGGGCTGATAAAACCATGAGTGGAAGAAACTCCCAGAATACTAATGGAGAAGCACGGGCTGCTGGGAGACAAGGGCCGCCAACCAATCAAGGAGCATCCGGTTGCTGCCGGTTTCCATGGCAACCGGCCTCCTGAGACGTTGTCAGCTGTAATCACAGAGCCAACCCGCTCGGCCATTTGTTGCTTCTCTGCCTCTCTGTCAGGTTTTGATAAGAATATTGAAAGCTGCCACACTGGTCCTGTGTGTGTGTGTGTGTGTGCGTGTGCGCGCGCGCGCGCGTGTGTGTGTGTGTGTGTGTGTGTGTGTGGGCGCAGGGGTTAGTGTGTGCATGGTCTCTGCAGTCACACTGATGACAGTGTGAGGCCATCAGCTCTCCTGTAAACAATGCTCTCTATGAAGACTGCTGTGTATACTTCTCATTTCCAGTTGCCACCTTTGTTTGCATGATGTGCAACAGTTTAAACCAGAGGGGATGTCTTTAATGGTAAAGGGTTATTAAAGGGTAACTGTAGTATTGCCGTACCTGTCATAGCCCTAACTATGATTGTCTGTGGCTGATACTGGCTGGCCAATAAACAAATCAATGGCTTATATCTGACATCAGTATATAATAATCCTTAATTTTCAATAAGGCTTTAGCTACCATCTGCATTTTTTGTCTAATAAATAAACTATTTAAACTCACAAAATGTCAGGAAGGATAATATTCTTACACCTATTTTCTTTATTTAACAAAGAAATACAACTAAGACTAAGCTAGCTTAACTTAGCTTAATTAGCTTGTTAACTTATCGTAAAACACTTTTCACTCAAATTCAACAGAAACAAAAAATCACCAAAACCATCTTAGTGTTCTAAGTCATTTAGTTAGTCTATGTTCCAACAATCACCAGCTCTGGTTTGCTTTAAATAAATCCTTAATTCACCAGGTTAGATGTCAAAATATGGCTGGTTGTTTACAGTCCTGTAACATTATCCACATCACTCACAGTCACCATGTTTTTCAGCTCCGCTGCCTTTTCCACGATGAGAGGCTGACCTCTGGTGGTGTTTGATCTGCACTACTCACAATGAGTTTAATAAAAAAATAGTCTGTATTCATGATGGTTTGAAAAAAATCCAATTTCTTAATACCACGGTATACCGCAATACTGTAATAATGCCCAAGCCTAATATTTACAATGGTCATTATAAATCGAACTCTATCATTTTTATCCTAGTAGTGATACTGACAGGACACACCAGATTTTGATAGAAGGATGGTGCCTGTTAGGGCTGTGCGATATGAAAAAATATATTGTCTGATGATAAAAAACACCTGTCGTTTCATATTATGCTACATTGTGGCTCCTTCTGTCGTTTGGGCATGAAAAGTCAGACACAGCACCACCATGACTTGCAAATACTATTTTATGAACTGGAGAGCTGTTAGTTTGTTTCCAGCTTACAAAGAATAAATCATCATGTTTAACAGCGCTGCCTTAACAGTCTAACTTAATAAGTGATACTGGGCAGGTGAGGCTTTAGTTTTTCTATCTGCAGAGCTGCGATTGCAACTTTAGTAACATTCTGCTACTACTGAGCAGCAGCGCAACTGGGAAATCTTATCAATCTCTTATCTAGAGAGCTGTTAGTTTGTTTCCAGCTCGCAGTGGATGAATTCTCATACCGCCATTACATTTTAACTTCCTGCTGACACTCACATCTAACCGCTGACAGGAAGCTTTAAGTCCACAGCAAAATATCACTTCTGGTCCTTCAAAATTAAAGCACCATGGGTTCTGTGTTGATTTCTTTAATTATAACAAAACTTTATTTCACTTTACTATTACAGTACTTTGTTTAACTTTATACCTTATTTTAACAATATAACAGTATTTTATTCAACTTTATTATAACAGAAGTTTATGTAACTCTTTTTATGGCAGAGGCTACTTTATTTGTAACTGTAGTTCATTTAATAGTTCAATGTAGTTCAATTTTGTATTTTACTAGTTTACAATATTTTAGAGGAGATTTCAGAATATTGGGATATATATTGTGTATCGCAATATAGCCTTAAAATATCATGATATTATTATAAAGCCCTGTGTCTTCCAGAAGGTGTGTATGATGTTCTCTGTGTGTCCGTCTTTGTCCTCCACAGGAGCGTCTCCTACTCTCCATCCTTCCAAAGCACATTGCTGATGAGATGCTTCAGGACATGAAGAAGGAGCCCAGTCAGAAAGAGATGCAGCAGTTCAACACCATGTACATGTACAGACATGAGAACGTCAGGTGATTTGCTAGATGTCTCTTTGACCTGTTTAACCACCGAAACGGGTTTGTTTTTAGCCACAGGTCGATATTTTGATTGTGTGTTTAGAATGGGCTTTTCAAAGTGGTGTCCAGGTATCTTTCAGAGGCTCCCTGGCATGATCAGAGACACCAGTAATTTTTACATTAAATGTTAATGAAACACTTTTTTTTACAATTAAAAACACAAAATAGTCAAAAACCTAACAAACAGATATACTAGTAATAAGTTTGATTGCGTGACATTGTACTAAAAACCCAGGAACAACACAAAAACAAAGCTCTTTGTACAAACAGACAACCCACCTACCAAAACAGACACAGCAGGCATGGTTGAGATAGCTGAGCCAAATACAAGGTATTGTTGTGTTAGAAGTCAGTTAGATGGGTCAGAGGAGCAACCCCTCTGGAGAAACGTTTTGCTGTTGGTACAGAAAGCTACAGCTCAACACTCACAGCAACCTGAAACATAAAGAGCTGTTTGTGGATAAACAACAAGACGTCGATGTGGAGTTTACATTGGCTAAGTAAAGGATAGCTTCATTACTTTTCAAATCTGTCAGGTGCTCATGTAAATACTGAAGCAGGTTTTGCTCTCTGTAGCTCATATTCCTCCTGTTCATTCTGGGGAATTCCTGTTAATGTGTTTTCAGTGTAAGTGATAGGGGACAAAATCCAGTCCTCAGTCTGTGCCAAAGTACATTCGAAGTTTAGCTGAAGCCAATGTGAGGCTAAGTTAATCTGTCTTTTTTTTTTTTTTTTAGGATAAAATTCACTTTGTCTTTCTTTAGATGCTGTTTGCCTGTTGAGCATCAGCGGAAAAACAAAGAGACAATTTTTTAAATGATAAATTAGGCTTGGGTGGTATCTATTTCTCCCTACCCTCATACCTTCCTAGAATTTTACCAGGGTATATGGTACTTGACAGTATCAGGGTGCGGTACTAACATCCCTCTGGCACCAGCAACCAATGAGTTCACTGCGTTCTGTGGGCTTTCTTGTTATTTTCAGTCTACTCAATACACAGTACTTGATCAGTCTTGTTTGTCATTAAGTTAGTTATTCCACTGTTCCACAATCACCAGCTCAGGTCTGGTTTAAATAACCCCTTAATTAAACGGCTTAGATGTGAAAATCAGCTGTTTTCCCTGCTCCTCTCTGCTGTTTATGGCACGACGCAGGCCGGTGTTGACCGGCTGTTTACCATCTCGTAATGTTCTCTTCACCACTCGCAGTCAGCACCACACTGACCACACTGCATGCAAAACCTCCTCATTGCAGCCTCTCCAGTATGAAGTTAAAAGTCAGATGAAAATCACTGTCAGGATTTCTAAATAACCTGGTATATCCAAATACCCTGACACTGAACTTTGGAATGAATGTTTGCACAGAGAGATGGTTCCTACTTTCTCTTACAGTGAAGGAGGAACCAATAAGGAACAATTTAACAAGAAAAACCTGTTTCACTGTACACACGATCACCTGACTATTGTTTAAAGCTCTGTTTGGGCACAAAGAGGATGATCAGTTCCCAACAGGAACTGGCTAGTGATGTGTATTGGTAAACTGTGCTAATAATGTCGAAAGTTAAGTTTATTACCTGAGGCATCACCATCCAATAAAGCATGAATGCAAGTAATTGTAGTCAAATGCCAGCAATAAGACCTATCCCAAGGAGTGAGTATGGAAAACATACTGTAGATATAAGAGATGGTGCCCATACACACAGACCAAAATGAGGTATTTTAACTGATGAATGTAATTGACTCAACATGTGATCCACACAGTGCCACATTTATAAGGATTTATACTGGCAAGATTCAAGATTTTTGTTTAATTTTTGTCTTTTGTTTATTTAACTAGATTATCTATTGCTCATTTTCAGATTTGAATCTACTGTAACAGGGACTTGTAAGATTGAACAATTTGTTAAGATCAGTAGAAATTGTTACCAAATTGATATCATGATATCAATATTGTTCAATATGAGGGGAAAAAACTAAAGGACAGATAACTTCAAAAGGTGTGGTGGCTTCAGTGGTTCTACTCATACCTTCTAATGCAGGAAGAACAGTTGCACTCCAAAATTGAGTGGTGTAGTCACCTTACCATTTCGTTTGGCACACAAAGCAGCACATGTTAATGCTGTCTGAAGTAATAAACTTTAACACCACATACACCAAGAGCATAAACTTTAGTATCATTATTATTATTATTATTAGTAGTAGTAGTATTATTATTTGTCACTATACACTCACTTTGAATTTGATGTCTGTTGCATGTTCCAAAAAAGTTGAGACAGGCGCAGCGAAAGACTGGGAAAGTTGTGGAATCCTGAAAAAACACCTGTTTGGAACATTCAACAGGTAAACAGGTTAATAAGTTAGGTATGATAGTATCATGTCTGTGTCTTAAAGGGGCATCCTACAAAGGCTCAGCTGTTCACAAGCAAAGACAGTCCTTTGTGAAAAACTGTGAGCAAACAGTCCAATGATAAAACATTTCTCAACTCACCACTGCATTGAATTTAGGGATTTCACCATTTACAATCCACAATATCATCAAAAGATTCAGAGAATCCAGAATCTCTGCATCTTAGGGTCAAGGCTGAAAAGGATATTACTTCATGGGCTTAGGAACACTTTGGAAAACCATTGTTATTAAACACAGTTTACCGCTGCATCTACAAATGAAAGTTCAGACTCTACCATGCAAAGTGAAAGCCAGATAACAACAACATCCAGAAACATGGCCGACTTCTCTGGACCCGAGCTCATCTGAGACAGACTGTCACACAGTGGAAAAGTGTGCTGAGGTCTGATGAGTCCAGATTGTTACCAGTTTAAAGCTGAAAGGCAGCAGCTCTGATGGTATAGGGGGGTGTTAGTGCCCATGGCATCTGTGAAGGACATGATGAAAGGTCCATACAGGTTTTGGAGCAACATATGCTGCCACCCAGACAATGTCTTTCTCAGGACCATCCCTGCTTATTGCAGCAAGACAATGAGACACATTCTGCACATGTTCCAACAGTGTGGCTTCATAGTAAAACAGAGCAACTACGAGGCTGACCTGCTGCAGTACTGACCCGACTTCCACTGAACACGTGTGGAGCATTATGAGGAGCAAAACAGGACAATGGGGAGCATGGACAGTTGAACAACTGATGTCATCTATCAAGAAATAATGGGAAAAAATTTCACTTTGAAAGCTTAAACAATTAGTTTCCTCAGTTCCCAAGTGATTTTTCAGAACATGTTGCAGGCATCAAATTCAAAATGAGTGGGTTTTTTTTTTGTTGTTGTTTTTAAACAACATAAAGTTTATCAGTTTGAACAGTAAATATCTTGTCTTTGTACTCTATTTAGTTGAGTACAAATTAAAAAAAAAAAGTTTTATTTGCATTTTACACAATGTCCGAACTTGGAAATCTTAGTTGTATCTGAATTCAGAGGTTTTGTCTCTGTCAGCAGCTGAAACTGTGAAAACTAAAGATTATCGCAGCATCTCCAGCTCCTGCTGCTGTCAGATTATGAGCTGATAAAGATTCAGATATCATACCTGCTGCCTCCTGAGCCACCTGAACTTCATATCATCAGAGTTCCCCACCTGCCACTAAGAAACAAGCAGAGTGCAGCCAGTCATTTAAGGTTCACAGTTTTCAAGGAAGTAGCAGTTTTCTAGATAGTGATCAGTGCTCTGAGGTGATGGGCTGAAGATGTGTTTTGAGGATACAGGCCATGTGACTGTAGCAGCATGATATCAGTACTGATTTGCTGGCTTGTGTGTGTCTCTTGTTGTTGTGCAGTATTTTGTTTGCAGACATTGTGGGCTTCACTCAGCTGTCGTCGTCCTGCAGCGCTCAGGAGCTCGTCAAACTGCTCAATGAGCTGTTCGCTCGCTTTGACAAACTGGCGGCAGTGAGTTTCACCCTGTTACCTAACAACTGTGATGTTATGGCACTTACGTCACAGGACCTTTTCTTTGAATTATCTGGGATTATTTGAAATTATTATGCATGGTCACATATAAAGACCTGATCCAGTGATTCAGCTGGTACTGATAAAGCTTAAAGATTATTACTGAGAAAAGATGGATACCAGTCAGATGTGATCATTGCTCTTTCATTAACGTGTTATATCTAACTTGTTTAACATAGAAGTATTTTAGGTAGCAGGGATAGCACCACAATATTTTTGTGTGGCAATACTGCATCAATACGTGGGCACCAAGTATTTATTTATCATAGGAATTATTCAGATTACAAATACAAATTCAACTTTTGGTAGCCTAATAAAATCAAATGCTTTTTCAGTGTCCCAGACACATTTTGCTGCATTAACTTGTCTTAAGTGAGATGAACAGACTGAAAACTTTATCTTATGAGATAAAACAGATGTTGACAAAGTTTTTTTGGGGGGGACATAATTTTCAGTAGAAAAAAAGGTAATAAAACACAATGTATCGCAATATATATTATTGAAATACTTTACGTGTTGCAATTCATTTACAGTATTGTATTATGACTGAAGTATTGTGGTAATATTGTATCCTGGATCCTCCGGTGATTCCAAACACTTAAGTATATTTGCAGTAAACTAAACACACAATACAGCCATTTAAAGTTGTATGTCCCTCCCCTGAAACCAAAATAAAAATCATAGGTCCCTCTATAGTGCTTAGAAAATTATTTGACATACCTCCCCCTTTTTTCTCCAAAAAACAGTTCTTATCCTGTTCTGCCTTATTATTTTTTAAATAAAACATATTTCAAAAAGCTATTATATAGTAATGAAAAAGAGCCGAAAAGGATTATCAGTGGTTGTTTCAGAGAATGTACTATCTTTAAAATTTGCCTTAAAGTCCTTTAACTCACGGAAAAGTCGTTGAATTGTATTGGTAAAAATGTGTACGAACCCTGTAGAAGTGGTTTACATCATGTGAAAACTGGAACCTGAAAATTAATTTGAGATACAGCTCAGTAATGTGTGTCAATTTGTTCTACCATAAATATATATTTAACATTATGTTTTAATTAGGCCCCTATTCAAACTTTCGCAGCAGCTTCTAGAAGGCAGTGATGTCAGCCGGGGTTGCCGGCGGCCTGACGGGTTTCTGAGGGTTAAAATGCACTTATTGTGAAACTCATGCAGGAAGTGATGTATAACAGCTTATCCTGACCTATCGAATATAAGTTGCCACTGCTAATGAATAGAGCAGAACAGAAAAGCTGCTGTGAGCATGTGTGGCTGGTATCCATTATGTGTTCGTCCCTAACAGCAGCGTTTCAATGGTCACCGACATCTTCATTTGTAAACCTGTAAACACGCATAGATGAGGATGTAGAGATCCCAGTCTGCTGTTTGCACATTCTAGTGTCCATCTCTCTCTAAACTTCATGTTCCCTGTCAGAAATATCACCAGCTGAGGATTAAGATCCTGGGAGACTGCTACTATTGTATCTGTGGGCTGCCGGACTACAGGGACGACCACGCTGCGTGCTCCATCATGATGGGTCTGGCCATGGTTGAGGCCATCTCGTAAGTACTGGAGGGAGCAGTTAATAGAGATGGCTGTGATGTAAACATCAGTCAGTGTCAGCTACATGTTGATGGGATGCAGAGGGTTAGTCACTCGGCTCACAGTGTGGATTCGATCACTCTGATGGACTGCTATTGACTTCCTGTGGAGCACGTGTGAAATAAAGTGAATTGAACAACAAGAGGTCATTAAACTCAAATGGATTGTGATGCAACAGTTTGATCAGACGAGAGTCCATGAATGGATTTGCTTCAGTTTGGATGATTGTTGATGCTATAAATGAGATCTATGCAAATGTGCAGCAAATGTTCTGAAACATCCTAATCTGTTTTTACCAGGTGTGCTCAGTCATGAATCCCACTTGATCTTACGTCACCTGTTAGCACAGGTAACGCCACCTAAACACTATGTAATGGCAGGTTTGTGCCCAAAGAAGACTGTAAGAAGAACCACTGCAGGAGTAAAACTGATGTAGGCCTACTGTTAAACAAACTTAAAGTATATGTGACTTTTTAGGTAAAATAATTGAAATAATAGGAAAAGCAGCACGTCCTCATACATACAGTTTATATGAGAAGCTGGAAAAATGACTTACATGATTATAAACATAGTAGCTAGTTGACTGTCTAATTAATCAACTAATTGTTTCAGCTGCACTTGTATATTTTCATTTGGTTTGTACACAAATATCTTCATTGTAAAGTACTTACCTAATAATAGTAGGGGAGTGAAAAGTACAATATTTCCCTCTGAATTGTAGAGGAGTACAAGTGGAATTGGCAAGATTAAAATACTCAAGTAATGTAAAAGTTTCTCAGGTTTGTACTGAAGTACAGTATTTGAGTAAATGTACTTAGTTACAGACTATCACTAGTCAGCAGAAGGATGTACTGTAATTGAAATCACAGTAACTGGGATCAGTGCACCAAATATATTAATATTTCTGTAGCCCTGAAAGTTAATAATCCAGCCATTATAATTACTCTAAAACATTGTCTACATTTGATTAAATAACATTCATGCATTTTTTAAAAATATTTCTCAAACTTATTTTTCTTTGCGCTGGGCAACAATTTGTGGCATGTGAAAACGGGATGTTTTTCTCTTATTTTGGTAAGAGTGCTCTGGACCAGTCCTAAAATTTTCTATTACCTATGAAAAGAGAAAAAATGAGAAAACATTAGTGAATCCCCAAAATCAATGGCTACTAACAAAATCAGAACAGATTGTGGATATGAGCAAAAATAAGAGAAACTTTGTTCATATGTACTTTCTTGCCCGAGGCCCAGTGTTTCCTGTCGGTTGAGATGTATTTGTGATGTCATGGCGTGTAGAAACAGACAGCAGAGCTGCATTGATGATTGTAACAAAAACAGAAGCCAGTTGTTGTTTCAGTTGTTTTTGATTGAGTGTGCTTCCTTGTATAACCGACCACAGGTACGTCCGAGAGAAAACCCAGACGGATGTTGACATGCGTGTTGGAGTGCACAGTGGTACAGTGCTGGGGGGTGTGCTGGGCCAGAAGCGCTGGCAGTACGATGTCTGGTCCACTGATGTCACTGTTGCCAACAAAATGGAGGCTGGAGGGATACCAGGGTAGGAACACACACTCCATGTAGTACCTCACTTTATGTCAAGTATTTAAAACAAAGTTATGTCAGTCCACTGCTGGAACAATGTTTCTGACAGACCATCTGTAAAAAGATGTCTGTGTTGCTTTTAGCCTGTTTATTTTGTCTGTAGCTTTGAAATAAAAATAAATAAATAAATAAAAAATTATACGCTTAAACCAACGCATACATCCAGGCTTCTCAGGATCTCCCAGAAACACCGTTGTCATTTAGCCAGAACACTTCCAGCCAGCCTGAGTTCGTGAGACTCCTGCTTTTCGCTTTAAATGCCAGCAGACAGTTGTGGACTTGAACCAGTTGCACACACGGGTCCATCCACTTTGTCTGGGAGCACATGTTGATGATTAGAGCCACTGATTAGGCAAAGTCCCCCTGTTTTCCTCTAGGAATCTTACAAGGATTCTTTGCCAAATTTCAACAGGCTTTGTATCAAAACAATGGGCCGTTTTCTCATTAACCCTTAAATGACGCAAATTTCCATTAGGTGAATATAAAATACAGTGTTTATTCACAAGCACCATGAGGTTTGTGACTAAAAAGAAGCGCCATGACGGGCAGCAGTCCCAGCATGTCAGCAGACTGGCTCACCTCCTTCCAGCACACAGTTTGCCTGCAACTGCTCCAAACTGTTCGTAGGTCAACATTTATTTTATTTATTAATTTTTTACATTTCTGAGCTTCAAATGGCAATCTTTTCCAGTGTACCTTAATTTACCATGTCGATTCAACTGTCACCTAACTTCCACCTTAGGTAGAGTGACCAAGAAGATTCAGCTGTTGAGACATCCTGAAGCTGTGAGAGGACATGTCCTTTCATGAGTGAACTAGACTGTGTGTTCCTGTAGGCAGATTTCCATTAAACCTAAAATTGCGCAAACTGAAATTGCGAATACAAAATACACCTGATGGAAACATTTCAATTTAGCATTAAAAAGTTTTTCCACTGGCATGAGGAGGTATTTCAGGCAATTTGAAAAAGCAACATTGTCTTTTCTAGGTCACATGATGCTATGGCTATGTGCTTGTCAGTAGGAACTGGCTCCCTCATGATGCAGCAAGAGCTACAAGAGGTGTCATTGCATCGCATAACTCTTGAAAAGTTGAGCGATTATCCAGAAGTGTTGAATCCATAATTACTCTGTCAAACAGTGGACTATAACCCCCAGAAATCCCTCACACGTGGCTGCTCCCACGTATAAGGGGCTCGCCTTTCCATGATGGCTACATAACACGCCTACGTGGCCTTGGATTGGAAATAATGAAGGCTAGTGTTGTGGTTGCAATAGAAATAAAGCTGCTAATGTTTTGAACATCCATCACCATGCTTCTTGGTATGTTATTGCCAGAGAAGTCACAGAACATCAGTCAGTGGAAACACAGTCATCTCACAATTGTGTTTTTATCACTTAAGTTTTGCAAAAATCTGTAATGGAAATCCACCTAATGTGGGCAGCATGTGTCTATGAACTGTGGTAAACTATACCCCGATTTCAGCTGTAATAGCAAGAGTTTGTAAACAGGAAGTGGGTGCTTTACTGCTTCCTTCAATACCACAGTTGAAAATGGGCTGAAAAAATTCAGATCAAATCAAATCAAACTTTTTTATTTTTCACCTTCCATATAATCACACAGCCCAAAGTACCTCACAGAGTGCAACAAGTGCAATGCTATAAATTACATTAATAAAAAATAAAACGTTAAAAATGAATAAATGATCAATGATTTAAAAAAGATGAACTAGGGAAAAATTGTTTAAAAGACCAAAGAAACAAGTCACAAAAAGAATAGAAACAGTAAAACTCAGCAGCGCTTATCAAATATGAAATACACTGCCACAATTAAACAGTTCCCCTATGTCATGTTCTTAAGTCTCACACACTAACACTGTGTTCATAAAGTATGTTTTCTATCTTTTCATCTGTTGCAATTCACCTCTCTGTGTACAAGTGTCATTGTGAATTCATGAAGGGGGATTTGACTGAAGGCATACAGGGACATTATACCATATTTTTAAATGATGATAAAAATTATTCACAGCTTCATGAAGTCTACAGAAACAATTTAATAGTAATTGTTACATCAATGACCTGTCTAACCTTTGACCCCTTCTGTGTGTGAGCAGTCGCGTCCACATCTCACAGAGCACCATGGAGTGTCTTCATGGAGAGTTTGACGTGGAGCCGGGAAACGGAGGGGAGCGCTGCGACTACCTGAGGGAGAGAGGCATCGACACCTACCTGGTGGTTGTTCCTAAAGGACCTGTGGGGAAGAATGGCATCAATGGTGTCGTGAGTCAAAACTGCCACACACACACGCACACACACACACACACAGAAAATGTTTGGATATTGAAATGTTTGTCTCATATTCAGTCAACTGATGTACTGGGAACATGATGACTGAAAATACTCAGATGTTAGATGTTCAGGAATGTAAAAGTCTGTCAGCTTTTTCAGTGATCAATCAGCACTTCCTGTTTGCTTGTTCCTCATCAGAAGCTGTCTGTCACCTCCTCCAATGGAAACTCCCCGCTGCTGATCAACACCACAGAGTGTAACGGCAGTGTTAACACAGCCTGCACCACACCAGAGGAACCAGAGGAGCTGGACACCAGGGTAACAAGGGAGTCGCTTCTTATTACAATCAGGATGACATTAGAATCTACTGTAGCAGGAGCCTCACTGAAGGCACAATTCAAAAGTGTTGGACTGCCGAAATATATATTAATGCTCATGATGTAGCTATTCTCAAAGCCTGGTCACAGCAGTCTTTACAACCCCAATTCCTATAATTAACTGAATACAGTACAGAGACAAGATATTTGTGTTAAAACTGATAAACTTTATTGTTTTTTATAAATATACACTCATTTTGAATCTGATGTCTATAACACTTTCCAAAAAAGCTAAGACAGGAGCATGTTGTCTACTGGGTGACATCAGCTTTTCTTTTACCAACACTCAGCAAGTGTTTGGAAACTGAAGACACTAAGTGTTTTTTTGTGATTTTTTTTTTCAATTCTTGCTTGACATATGACTGCAGTTGTTTTAACAATCTGGGGTCCCTGTCATTGTATTATTTGCTTAATTATGCATGACACATGTTCAGTGGAAGTCAGGTCTGGACTGCAGGCAGGTCAGTAGTCTAGTAGCTGCACTCTTTTATTATGAAGCCACGCTGTTGAAACACGTACAGAATGTAGCAGGGACGTCCCTGAAAAAGTCCTCATCTGGATGGCAGCATATGTTGCTCCAAAACCTGTGTGTACCTATCAGCAGCTATGGTTTCTTCACAGATGTGAAGTTACTCATGATGCCATGGGCACTAACACCCCCCCTTACCATCACAGATGATTTGAACTTTGAGCCGGTAACAATCTGGATGGTCCTTTTCCTTTTAGGACACAACATCCATGATTTCCAACAACAGTTTGAAATGTGGACTCGTCAGACCAGAGGCACACTTTTACACTTTGTGTCAGATTTCAGACGAGCTTGGGTCCAGAGAAGTCGGCCGTGTTATCTGACTTTCACTTTGCATTGTGGATTCTCAGCTCTCATTTGTAGATGCACTGATGAACTACGTTTACTGACAATGATTTTCCAAAGTGTTTCTGAGCCCATAAAGTAATATCTCTTATACAATTTAATGCAGTGCAGTCTGAGGGGTCAAAGGTCATGAACATTTAGGTTTTCAGTCTTGCCCCTTGCTTGCAAAAATTTCTGCAAGTTTTCATGATTCAAGGTTTGTTGTCATTCCAAAACATGAGGTTCATGACAGGGAAGTACTGAGGTCGTGAGAAGCGACCTCAGTACTAAAATAGGACTGTAAGATCTAAAACCAGCAGAGATATTTTGACAATATTATGGATTTTTGATAGTGAAATCCTAAATTATTTGCAGTTGAATGTTGAGAAACATTGTTCTCAAACTGCTGGACCCTTTGCCCACTCGGTTTTTCACAAAGTGACCATCCTTGCTTGTGAACAACTGACGAAACATCCGTACGATAAAGAACTTTTGTGGATACACCTAAACTCTTCTCTGTGTGAATATAGCCTGAGTCTTTTTAGGATGCCCCTTTTTCACACCCAATAATGATCTTATAACCTGTTTACCTGTGAAATGTTTGAAACAGGTGTTTTTGAGAATTCCACAACTTTCCCAGTCTCTCATTGTTCCTGTCCTAAATTTGTTGAAACATGTTACAGGCATCAAATTCAAAATTAGTGCATATTTACTCAAACCAAAATTGATCAGTTTCAACATTAAATATCTTGTCTTTGGGCTGCATCTGACTGAATATAGGTTAACACAGATTTGCAAATCTGTTTCTATTTATGTTTTATAAAGTGTCTTAACTTTTTGAAATTGGGGTTCTACAAGAGTAGGTTTTTTTGTTAATTTTTGGGCTCTTTATACCTTTATTCTGATAAGACAGGAATAACGTGAAAGGGAGCTCTACCAGGTGAGCTACGGGGCACCCCAGAGTGGCGTTTTTGATCAAAATCAGTTTCTTTCACTTGAATGTGTTTGATTTGCAAATTTGCTTTGAGAAGGCAAAATACATCTTCATTGAGCTTTTGTGTGGAATATTGTGGTGAACTTTGATACATGAATTTGTCTTGTTGTAAACCGCCTTGGCTAATGGTAGCATATTGCCTTTTAGCCAGCATACACTTCCTTTTTGCTTATATCTGGTCTCTTGTTGAATGTATAGTCATAGTAGATGTGGAGCTAAAAATGTTAGTCATGAGGGTAGCACCAGTGTGTAGTCATAGAGTCATTAAAACCACAAGCGTTTTCCCTTTGTGCAGACTGATGCAAAATGTACTGAGCACATTGATTCTATGAGTCTACGAGCTGATGTTGTGTTCAGCATTCACATTTTGTTCTGAAGGTGGTACAAGAGGAGAGTTCTTTGAGTGTCACGATGGAGAGAGTTGATCCTCTGTGTCAATGTGCTCAGGAGATGTCATGGCAGTCATTTCATTAGATTTTGATTCTTATAGTGTCTTGGTGGCAATTTGAGCTTGATTAGGTTTTAACCTCGGAATCATGGGATCCACAGCAGGTTACATGGAAGTCTAGTTCAGTTTTATTTATGATGATGTTTTGATCAACTGGAAATGTTCAGAGAATCTTCCCTGCTGCGGATGCCACCGTCTCAGCAGCAGTCCTGGTCAGAGACATTTTGTTTTCAGGGAGTCCCTCCTCTTCTTGTGAATGCAGTATCTCAAGAACACGTTAAGAGAATTTCTACAAATTTGGCGCAAACATTCACTTAGACTCAGCAGTGAACATGTTAGAATTTGTTGGTCAGTGGTTAAAGTTCAAGGTCATTGTTACCTCATAAACCATGTTCTTGGCCATAACTGGAATATTTATTTGCTAATTATGACAAAATTGGAATGGAACTGTATCTTCGCATGAAACCAGGTGGCGCTAATTCTAGCTCTCCGTGTGCCCTCAGGTGGTGAATCCTTCTTTTCCAAACCCTCGGCGAAGACTGCGGTTGCGGGACCTGGCTGAAAGAGTGATCGATGCTCAGGAGAACGAACAGGAGCTCAACAAACTGCTCAACGAGGCTCTGCTGGAGAGAGAGACGGTCCAAGCGTGAGTCAACACCTCACTCTTTGAACCACAAAGCACCAATTTTTTCAGACATGAAGCTCCTCTGTGATACTCCTTTCTTTATTAGGACCTTGACACACCATGCACCAGGATTTAGGAGAGGCTAGACCAATACATGAGGGTGCTGAGAAAATTGTTTAATTACTTCAGAAATATATTATAAGATGGTCTTCTGTTTTTGTTGTTTTTTTAATTAATATGGCATACAGTACATTTGATTAATGGAATTTTAGTTGAATTTTGCCAGAGAATATTCAACAAATAAGTGCAAGAGCGAGGCAAATTGTTGCAAATTCATAATAGCATTTGAGGCTATGACAGGCGCACAGTACAAAATTACCCAACCACATATTTATTATTATAATAATTATTAATTCATTTATTATAAATATCCAATGGAATATTTATAATAAATGAATTAATCAGTTAATCACCAGTCTTGTTTTACAGAAGGACAGTTTGTTTGTGTGCATGCAGTCCATGCTGCATGCACACAAAGGGCCGAGCTGATCTGACGAATGGTCAATTCTGAAAATCCAAGTTCCTATTGGGAAGTCGCTCCAACTTGAACTTTGTATTTCTATGTTTAGAACATTTAAGCAACACATTAAAAGCTGTACATAGTTTTGACTGTACAACACACTGTGAAGGGAAAGCAGATACTATCAGTTTTCAGTGGTGTAACAATACATTGTATGATTATGTATTATATATTTTCCAATATGAAACAGTGAGTGTGTGTCCTGAGTGTCTCTTGTGTCATCAGTCTAAAGGGGAAGCACACAAACAGGCTCTCCCTGAGGTTTGTGGATCCAGAGCTGGAGACTCGTTACTCCGTGGAGAAGGAGAAGCAGAGCGGAGCGGCCTTCTGCTGTTCTTGTGTGGTCCTCCTCTTCACTGCAGCCATGGAGGCTCTCATAGACCCCTGGTCAGTTCTCAAGACCACAACTCACCTCACACCTTTCATGCTCCATTTATGTCACACTCTGTCACCACACTCTACCAAAAAAACAAAACCCTGAGTTCACACTATATTTTACCTGGGTGAAGTAAAAAAATTGGCTCAACATTCCTGTCCACATAATGATTTCGTCTGCACTGTGAGGAGATCCTCCACTCTTTAGATCTCAGACATTTTTGCAAAACCCAACTCCCTGAAGTGTTTTCTGCTCCATCTGCATGCAGCTGTGAATGACTGAACACAGATGTTAGAGTCTGGACTTGTTGACCAGTGATATGTCTTTCAAGCTTCCTCTGTGTGTCCATGTCTTGTGAAACAGGCTGATTGCCAACTACATCACCTTTGCAGTGGGAGAGGTCCTCCTGCTCGTCCTGACAATCTGCTCCCTGGCCGCCATCTTCCCCAGAGTGAGTCATAGCACTTTTTTTTTCCTTTCACACTCAAACGTTTGTCAATGTTTTCACGACCGGATTAGACCACTTCTGAGGAAGCAACACCTTTTCCAGATATGGTGACAGAACCAGAGATCAGAAGTACTCAACTTACTTTGCTTGGGGGCCACTGTTGAAAAATGACAGGAGGCCTGGGGCCAGTCGTAGTAGCCCCATACATGTCTCTAGGATTTTAGGATATTTCTAGGACACTTCTGGAATTTTAGGATATTTCTGGGATTTCAGGACATTTCTAAGGTTTAGGACATTTCTAGTATTTAAGGTAATTTCTAGGAATTTAGGCTTTTGGATTTTGTGACATTTTGAGGATTTTAGGATGTTTCTAGGATTTTAGGACATTAGGGACTTAGCTTGGACCTCTGTTGGGGGTGCGGGGGTTCCTACACTGGCATTTTTTTGATAACAAGCTCTATTTTGATGCTGTTTTATGCACTCTGCCACCTTATGTATACTAAAATTACAAAAACAATTCCCAGCGTGAATCACTTTATTTTTATTGTGAATTAGAAAATGTTTGGGGGGCCACTCAGCACCATGTTGTCACCCATTGGTTTTTGGACTCCCGGTTTGTGGGCTAGAGTCTGGCATTTTGAGCTTTTGTCATCTTGGATTTTTGGAGTCAGAAGTGACCATATTTGGTGGAGAGGGTAGAAATAACCCTAATGTAGGACTGGGCAACATACTATAACAATATCAATCGCAATATAACTTTACCTCGATTGAAATATGAGATGTAGTTGATAAAATGTCGATAGAACACATTCCAGCCATGTTTTGACAGACAAAACGAACAGCCAATGATAATAAGAATAGCACTGAGTGTTTGACAACTGAGTCGTATGAGCTTCCACAGCGTTTAATTATCGCGGATCAAACATCTGATGGTCCGACAGCAGCGCAGTGAGAGAGACAAGCAGAGCAGAGCTTCTCCTCAGAGCACCAAAGTGTCTGAAACAGACACATTTGCAGAGGTGAAAAGTGCCTCCTTTAGACATCTACAGACTACTTTGTGTTAGTTTCAGCTTTAATCAGACTTTGGATGAATTATTTAAAAACACCAGGACCAATCGCTTTGTGTCTCATCCAGCCGCTCCCGCTGAGCTCTCATTATTATTACCAGGGGCAGATGTAATGTTTTTGGGGGCCTGGGGCCACAAGCACATTACCTTATTTTCACCCTTTCTCTAACTGGGAATGTTGGTGGACTGTTGGCAGCTATAGGAGAAGTAGGCCTACTCAAAAGATGTTGTTTTTTTCCTCAGTAATCAAAATCAAAATTATTAATAGCACAGAAGATTCACAGAAGTTGAAGTCAGAGTCCTGCAGTCAGGAGATGTTGGCCTATTGTCAGAACAATGTGCTTAAATTTACCTAAGTTTGTTTAAGATGGAGCTTTTAATTTTTATATAATGCTGGAAAGTTTAACAAATAATAATGAATCATATGTTTCTTTCACTCCAACACACCATGGTCAAATGAAACGGTTTCAGTGAATTATGAGGGCAAAACACAAACCACAAAAAAAGAGCAAAAAGAAAAATAATCGTTCATTAATAGGAATTGAAGTAAAATGGGGCAGAAATGAGGGCAGAAAACATGACCTGTCCTCTATTATCAGACTGGCTGCGGTCAAAAGGTTCAAATAATTTCCTTTTGTAACCACTTTTCCTTAGCTCTGTGATGTTATTGACATGGATCAGCTGTGATGAAACAATGTTCACATGATGGACTGCAAAAAGCACATCCTCACTGGACTGGTTTTCATGCAGCAAAATGTTTTTTTTTTCATAATTGTTTTATTTGTGTTTTCTTTTAAAAACTTTATTTGCTGCTTTCTTCAGACCCTTTGTAATGTGGATCTTAAAAAGTGCACCTTAAACTCTGAGTATTACAATTATGATCATGACTAGCTTATCATTATTACTATTAATATTATTATTGTTATCATTATGTTAATCAGGCCTACTTCGCTCCGTGTGTACTCACCACGTAGTTTAATGCATGTTATTAAGGCTAAATGAGGACAACCCGGTGAAAAATATTACATCCTTACCAAGGTGAGAATTAAAAATAAAAAGAAATATTGGCTCCCAGTCACAAAAGTAAAATGTAACATTGTCACACTCACCCTCCTTTCCCTCATATTTACTGTCATGAATCTTTATATGATTTCATGAAAATAGCCTAATATGAAATATGCATGACCTGTTACATCCACTATTGTACATATGATCATTCTAACGTTTCAAACGTGATGAGTTGAAGACATCAGTTGTCTTAAAACATCCCTTCGTACTCTGGCTAATGTGCTGATTCTGATCTTACAAAACAATAACTAATATGTTTTTTGATAAATATAGGCCTATAGCCTAAATTCAGGGCAAAGTTTGGATTATAAGCCAGTGTATATAACAGCTTAAGAAGCAGCACACAGATTAGTTAACAGCTCCATGTTGACATGATAGTGTGTTAAAGTTGTTTCAGCTCATACAGACTGTGGATCTGTGATGTCATGAAACAGCTGATTCCCCAAATAGCCTACGTCGTGTGTCTCTTCAAAAGTTGTGGCCGCAAAAAATTGTGGGGCGGATTCTCTCCTTTCCTTTGGTAAAGGATGGTCTGGTATCCTATGCTAAAGGAGATTATAATGGACGCATTGATGCACCTTCCCTTAATATAAGGAGAATTGGAACAGCTCTCATCATGGCAGCCGCTCAGGTACTTCCGGTTCATTTCACTCAGTTAGAAACCTTCCGCAGCAAAAAGAGGTATTCGACCATAGCCACTGTGTTCCCTTATGCTCAGACATAGAGAAGCCAGCCTGCTGACAGTTCATTAGTTGGTAATTCCTTAAAATAAACAGTCACACAAGTATATTTTGAGATGTGTTTTTCTAGAAAATATCCTCAGACGAATGATTAAAAGTTTTGAGAATACTGTATATATTTCTTTCATTTTCAACCCTGTTTGGAAACATAAACACTGATAGCTCGTGTGTGGGGAAGGGGGGGGGGCATGGAGCAGTGCTTTTGATCCCTCCTCGTCATGGAAACTCAGATGTATTGATATACAGGCCAGTATTGAGCGGTGCTGTGAGGCTGGGCTCAGCTGGGGTCAGTCAGCAGCATGCACGCAGTCAGACAGTCCATCACATGGACTGACAAAATGCGGAGTCACTGTAAATAATGCTCACAGCTCTTCAGGACTCGTCAATATTCCATCAAATATCACCGTGTCAAAAGCCCTCAGTACCTTTTCCATCAACACATCATGCTCCATTAACAGCAGCATGTGTGTGAGTTTGATCCTCTTCACTTTACACTGTCACACACACACACAGAGCTCTCTGACATGTCAGAACAAACAGATGCAGGTGTAACTAATAATATGAATAATGCTTGCAATCCATTAGGTGTCGTGGGTCCAGGTCTCTGGAATGCTATAAAGCTACTGAGACAGGCAACTGGGATGTAGCCATCACTCATGCTATTAGCTCCACATGCACTTTTAGAAGTACATCAAGTCAAAATGATGACTTACTGTCTGACTGATGAACACAGGCAGATGATATGAGCATATTTGTTGATGCTATTTTCAGAAGCATCTCTTTGTTTGAAACTGTGATTGAAAGTTATGTAACAGACTTCTTATAATTGCCATTTTGTTCCGCTTATCTGGGGCCGGATTGCGAGGGCAACAGGCGGAGCAGAGCATTCCAGAAGTCCCTCTCCCCAGCATCGCTTTCCAGCTCGTCCAAAGTATTCCCAGACTAGACGAGATATGTAATCCCTCCAGCATGTACTGGGTCCGGGGCCTCCTACCAGTAGGACGTTCCCAGAACACCTCCAATGGGAGGCGCCTAGGAGGCATCCTGATCAGATGCCTGGAACCACCTCAACTGCCCCTTTCAACACGAAGGAGCAACAACTCTTCTTTGAACTCCTCCCAGATGTCTGAGCTCTTCATCCTATCTCTAAGGCTGAGCTCAGCCACCCTGCGGAGGAAGATAATTTCAGCCGCTTGTATCTGCGATCTCATTCTTTCGGTCACTACCAGGAGCTTATGACCATCGGTGAGGGATTAAACATAGATGGACTGGTAAATCGAGAGCTTCACCTTCCGGCTCAACTCCTTCTTCACCACAACAGTCCGGTGGAGCACCCGCATTACTGCAGATGCTGCACCAAACCGCCTGTTCATCTCACGCTCCGTTCTACCCTCACTCGTGAACAAGACCCCGAGATGCTAGAACTCCTTCACTTGGGGCAGCAACTCTCCCCCCACCCAGAAGGGACAATCCCCTTTTCCAGCAGAGAACCATGGCCTCAGATTGGGAGGTGCTGACTCTCATTCTGACCGCCTCACACTCGGTCGCAAACCGCCCCAGTGCATGCTGGAGGTCACAGTGTGATGAAGCCAACAGAACCACATCATCTGCGAAAAGCAGAGATGCAGTCCTGAGGTCCCCAAACCAGACCCCTTCCTTCCCCCCCGGCTGCGCCTTTAGGTCCTGTCCATGAAAATCACTAACAGGATCAGAGGCAAGTGGCAACCCTTGCGGAGGCCAACGCCCACTGGGAACACACTTGATGACTTCACACCGAGTATGCGGACACAGCTCTCACTTTGGTTACACATGGACCGGATGGTTGTTTAATTCCTTTTCTTCTTTAAAAAAAACCATACATTTATTATTTTCGGTATTTTTAATACAAGCAAACAAAAATACCATCAGCAACAACTAAAAAAAAAACCCTCCCACAGAAAAAAATAAAAATAAAAATAAAAATACAATTTTTAAACAAAGGGAAAAACCTTAAACCAGCACAGCACATCTGAAACAGTAGTCATGAAACTAAATACAAAGACATACTTTAAAGTATATAAATAAATACATATAAAAAAAGGAAAAAATGAAATGCACACAGCAAGTTATTAACATCTCTGACACAACATACTAGTATTTTCCCTGAGGGAGTTTTATTACAGGGTTCCATATCTTATTAAACATGTCTCCCCTGTCTTCATTATAAAATGTCAGCCTCTCCAGATGTAGTGTTAGCTATCTCCCTCCACCACAAATCATACATGGGTACAGTGTCCACTCTCGCAAGATTTTTTTTTTCGCAATGTTGTGCTTTTTATTTATTTAATCCCCTATTTAAAGTGGTTGTCAAGATCAGAATCTCTTTTTCAAGAGAGACCAATGTACAAAAATAACTGTTTAAACATAGACAGATGCGCATTACACATTAGATACTTACTCTTAAGAAAAAAAATGAAAAGTGTTACTGAAAGTCCATAAGTACAGCCTTTTAAATCTCCAACTTGGAGATTCCACCTAAGCATGCCTCCATTAGAACCTCTCTAAATTTATCAGCATCAGAGCATGCACAGGTAATATTCACGTGCTGTGATATGGTTTGCTGGAGGTTTTTGGCTGCAACTTCATAATTTCAACGGGGTGTTGACTTTAAAAAAGTGTAAAGTTTTGTTCAGGCAGATATAAAATATTTCATATATTCTGTCATATTTCTTTATTTACTTTGACCCAGTAATATCTATATTGATGCCTACACCTTCCTATTAAATGTCAAAAGTGTTACATTTATTATGATTCAAAGATTGTTCATATAGATCTTCTCTCAAAAACTTAAGTTATTCTGCTTTCTCAGCCAGCAAAAGATGAGTGTTGATGTCTCTGTGTTGGAAGGTAAATCTCATGGAATTTGAGAAGACATTTAAAGGGACTTGGATGTCATAAGTGAATTTGATTTTGATAGAATGTTTTTGAAGCCCATCACTATATAACAAGTAGTTGGGATTTAGCTTTAGTGTGAAATGTTTTGGTTTGTAGGCTTCACTAAATTGCAGCAGTTCTAAAGAATGAGCTGTTTCATTCCTAATGAATGTGGTGTTTGTGTCAGGTCTTTCCCAAGAAGTTGGTGTCTTTCTCCACCTGGATCGACCACACCCGCTGGGCTCGAAACACCTGGGCCATGGCAGCCATCTTCATCCTCACCATGGCCGACATCATGGACATGGTGAGCTGCTTTCTGATTTTTCTTTCGCCTGCAAAAGGCCAAACCAGAGTGGGGATTTGCATTTACTCTATGAGTGTGCCCAGTTTTGGTGTGTTTGGGGTGTTAGTGTAAGATGTAAATTTAAAAAATATATAAAATAAATCTTTAACTGGTAATAAAATGTCTTAAATTGATCTTTTGAAAGTTATAATAAAAAAGTACTAAGACATAGGAATAAGAATTTTATAAATCTTCTTTTTATGAGGATGCACTGTAAAATCTCAAAGAAATAGGTAACATCTTTTTATTCTGTTTTAACTAAGTCACCAAAAAAGTAATTTTTAATGTTACAGCATTCTCCCTAACCCTATATAAGTATATGTTTCATGTTTTGTTTTTCTTCAGTTTAATATTGGTCTGAAGTTTCATTCGGTGACATTAAAAAGTCACAAAAACTCTTAAATCTAACTTGCCTTACCCTTATTTTATTTTATAATTTCTATTTATTTAGTTATCCCCCCTTTTTTCCTACCTATTTATTTGTTAACTCTACATTACTCTTTAATTTCTTTATCTTTTAATACAGTTTCTTTGTTTAATTATCTGTTTATGTATTTTTTCTTTTTACAAGATTGAAAGGTCTTCATGTTCATTTGGTTGTGTATTTTATTTTTGTACATAAACCAATAAAAAGAGAGCTAAAAAAACATCTAACTTACTGTAAAATGTAGGAACCCTGATAGAGCACTGTTCTGCAAAGCATAATAATAATAGTGGTCATAATGACTTTGTGTCTCTCCACTGTCCAGCTGAGTTGTCTGCCTCGAGTCCCAGACCCAAGCAGCTCCACAGTGGCTCCCTCCTCTCCCTCCTCCTCCTCCTCCTCTTCCTCCCCCTGGTCCAACACTGACGGTTGCCTGGACAACCCCAAATATTACAGCTACATCGCTGTGCTGGCACTGATGGCTACGACCATGCTGGTTCAGGTCAGTCACATGGTCAAGCTCACACTGATGCTGCTCATTACAGTGGCCACCGGCATCGTCAACATCTACAGCTGGAGGGACATCTTCGACCGCTACGACATGAACCGCTTCCAGGACTACAGGTGAGGACAGACAGAGCGCAGCACCATCTGTGTGAAATGTTATACCTCATGTAGCACATTCACACCCAAACTCTATCTGTAAATCCAACAATTAACTGAAAATGCAAACCTTGGTGTGTGCTCAAGTATTTCGGCTGAGTCGTAGTTTCATGTCAGGTGTTTGGTGACATACATTGTTTTAAAAACTGGTATCCCAGCAGGAATTGTCAGTCTGTCAATGTTGTTCTTTGCAGGTCATACCTGGTGCCCTCCAAGTTCACAATGACAATTATGATCTTCATAATGATGGTCAGCTTCTATTATTTCTCCCGACATGTAAGTAAATGTCTGTTGTGCTCATTGTATTTTAACAGCATACAGAACGATTGCATGTTTAGCAATGCAGTGATGGTGTTACTTCCCAAAACAATCAGAAATTAAAGCTGCAGCCATCTAAGATAAGACCCTTGCACCTTTGTGCACATCGGAGGTACTGTAAGGATGCTGGCTGAGGCGGCTGTGCATTTCCATGAAAATCGGACACTGTGAACAGGATCTTTTGAACTGACGTGTTTGAAATGTATTTCAAACATGTAAAAGAAAGGAAAGGAAAAAATGAATATATAAACATACACAAACATACAGACATATCTGAAAAGGAGTGGGAAGAAGTGCAAACTTTTAAAATCCCAGCCTTCACTATCAGTTATTGAAAAATGATTGACCCGCTTCCATTTTTATATAGATTTAATTTTTTAAATGATATGTAACTATATAAAACTAGAAACTTTATATAAGTATATGTAAACATGTTTCCATTGTTATTTACAAAAATAGAGGAAGACATAGAAAAAAGAAAATAATGCTACCCACATATGTTCACCTGTGTATTTCATGAGAGCCATATCTTAGTACATCTTTTTAAGATGGCTTATGTTTGAACATTGCTTTAACTCTATCTTTAAACTATTCAGTGATTTGACACCACAGATTGAAATTAACAAAACTTTTTACAGTTGTCTGTACCCTGTGAATTTTAAAATTGAACTTTCCCCTTAAGTTATAACCTCCACATTGATCACACTTGTACACACTCTTTGTACATTTGCTGGCAAGGAATAATTTTTAGCTTTAAATCTTATTTGTGCTGTTTGCAATTCCACAGGATCCATAAATTTTTGAAATTTTGGATTAAAAAAAATATTTTCGTGTGATCCGGATATCTGACACTGTGATTGATTCTTATTGCTCTTTTTTGGAGAATGATCAGTGAATGCAATGAACTTTTGCAGGTGTTGCCCCAGACCTCTGCACAGTAATTTAAATGGTAAGACAAGTGCAGAGTAAAAAATGTGGAGTGATTTGTGATCCAGTAAATTCTTTGCTATATTCAATGCTGAGGTGCTTCTTGATAGTTTGTTCTGTACATGTTTTTTTTTATCTATTGTGACGCCAAGAAATTTATTTTGGTGAACCCTTTCAATGTTAACCCCAGCAATCTGAGCCTGCACCTGTGTATACGCCCCAAATATTAGCCCCACTTACCAAATATCATTATTTTGGTCTCGCTCAAATTCAGTGACAATTTGTTACTATCAAACCAGTTTTTTAAATTGCTAATTTCTGTAATGATCTTCTCCAATAGTTGATCTATGTTGTTCCCCAAACAGAAAATATTTTCATTGTCAGCAAACAAGACCAGCTTCTAGACATTTGATAACTTACATATGTCATTTATGTACAAAATAGATAGTTTAGGACCCAAAACTGACCCCTGGGGAATGCCATAAGCAATGTTCAAACATGTTGAAGTATAGTTGCCCAACTTCACGCACTGTTTTATTTTTTTTTTTACTTAAATAACTTTTCACTTGGGGCGCCTGGTGGCTCAGTGGATAGAGCGGCACCCCACATACAGAGGTTGTTTCCTCGCCACAGCGGCCACAGGTTCGATTCTGGCCTCAGCCCTTTGCTGCATGTCGCCCTCTCTCTCTCTCCCCCTTTCACGCTTAAACTGTCCTGTCCATTAAAGTCAAAAAAGCCCAAAAAATAATCTTAGAATAGAATTAAAATAAAAATAACTTTTCACTCAATTGGAAACTATTCTCGCTATGCCATTCCATTTTTCCCACCCCATCCCAAGATTTTATGATTGATGTTGTTAAAAGCTTTTTTAAGATCAATGATGGTGATGGTGTTTCCTGCTTGGAGTTCAAATGTTAAAAAGTTCTGCTTATTAATTACATTTCTGTCATGATAGTGGTAATACAAAACATTTATTCTTTCCATCTTCTCAGTTTTTTTCAACTTCTACCTTTGACAGGATTACAGTTAAGCATCCAGCTTATCTAGCAATGTATTTCAGTACTTATCTTCTTAAGGTACTACAGTTACTCTGTAATTACAACTCTGTCTGTCTTGGTTTTCTCCGGCTTCCTCCCACAGTCCAAAGACATGCAGGTTAACTGGTGGAGCTAAATTGGCTGTAGGTGTGAATGTGAGTGTGAATGACTGTCTGCTGGGATAGGCTCCAGCCTCCCTCAAACCTTAAGAGTGGTGATAGCCAATGAATGAATACATGTAAACTGCAACTATCCAACTCAATTTCCAGGTTTTATAACCGTGCAATGCAATGCATTTGTGCTTTATTATTCAATTCCAGCCTGCTGCCCTGTGCTGCATGTCGACCCCTCTCTCCTCTTCTTTCAGGCTAAAGCTTTTCCGTCAAATAAAAGGCATAAAAAAGCAAAAAAACCTGTTTTTTAAAAATTCCTCAAACATGCCACCTAGGAACAAATCCATGGGAAGCCCATTCTCCTTAACTTGATACAGTTTGACTTATCTTAGTGATCATTATTATACTCAAACTATGGTTGAATTGTTCTTTTTAAGACCTATTTTCCTGAGATTGTGTTGCTTGTGTGATCCACTGCCTGCACTATTGAGGATAAATTCCCTCTCTTTGGAGATGTGATCACATGCAGCTGTGTAAATAAAGAATGATGCACAAATGACCACCATACATTATACCTGTCCTTATTCATTATCATCAAGCAGTCCATGGGAGTGTTTTTGTGTATACAGGTCTTTGGCATTTGCGAATAAAGATTAGTTCACAAAAACAGATGCTTTAGAAAGCTTTTCCAGAGATACACCTCTGAGCAAATCACTGTACACTTTTTGGCATGCAGTCATGTAAGTGTATCCACTCTAAGAAAAGATTTCTGTCATATCTGCCTGCACATCCACATACTGCTCAAATACGAACATGAGTCCTGTCTCTGTCTGAAGGTGGAGAAGCTCGCCCGCACCCTGTTCCTGTGGAAGATTGAGGTCCATGAGCAGAAGGAGAAAGTGTACGAGATGAGGCGCTGGAATGAAGCACTGGTGACCAACATGCTGCCGGAACATGTTGCTCGACACTTCCTGGGCTCCAAGAAAAGGGATGAGGTAAGATCCTCACCAGCTCTGTGGTACCTCACTCAGTGTGTGTACGTGAAAGGAATAAATCACTCATAGTAATTTCAGAAATCATGTTATGTCATTTTGCTTGTCAGCGTGAACACTGTTACACTGCTAAAATCAGTGGTGCAAACTTTTTCCCATCAGCGAAATTGCCTTTTTGAATGCAAAATGGGTTATTTGTGAGATTCGTATAGATCCAAGTTAGTGCTGGGCAATATGGCTATAAAATAATATTGCAATATTTCCAGGCTATATCGCAATGCACGATATAGTATATCTCAATATTTTTGAATGGCCTTTAAACTAATGTTAGCTACTAAAATACAAAAATTATTAGATTACATTAATGTACATTTGCACTGGTGCTTCGTGGTCGCAATATGTGATTAAATAGTCGCGATGTGAGCTCTGCAGATAGAAAAAGACAAAGCCTCACCTGCTCACAGAACCGCCACTACCACTCGATAAGTTAGACTGTTACCGCAGCGCCGTAAAACCTGATGATTTATTCTCTGTAAGCTGGAAACAAATTGACTAACTTACTAGCTCTTTGGTTCAGTATTTGCATATTGCAGTAGTGCTCCGTGGTCGCAAAATGTGACTAAATAGTCTGGAGCTCTGCAGAAGCCCTGCTCTGTGTGTGTATCTGTGAGAGGGAGAGCCTTAGGAGAGAGCAAGGCAACCCAAACTCCAGTGGCTTATAAAAACGATGTGACAATTTATACTCACTGTTTGCAATATAGTCATTTTATATATCACACGAGGAATATGCCACTGTACCTAGAGTATATTTGATATATCACCCACCCCTAATCAGAGGAGGAGGGATGGCTAAGAAGACAGAGTCCCAGGCAGTTAGTTGAAATTAGTTTTTGTCTACATGCATGGCCTGAGGAAAAAATCTCTTACAGTAGTGCTCAAATAACATAATTGGCTGATATGAAGAAGTGTCAAGCTTGGAACTGTTTATCAGCTTGACTGGTTGTTTTGATTGAGCAACTGCTGGCCCGTGTTTTCATAGCACTGCTTATAAATGATTTGTGCAGCTGCTATAAAATCTCCCCATGTGCAATAAACTCACTATCTCTACTTAAAGCAGCCAGAGTCAGGTTGAGCTAGGATCATAAATACAACACCTCAGATAAGGATGCTCCAGTCGATTGTTATCAGCAGATATTCATTCTAAATAGTTTGAAGGAGGAAAAGCTGGTTAACCTTAGCTCTAGGAAGCCAGCCGGAACTAACTTAATACACACAATAGCACATGATATAAAGTGATACAAAGAAGACAGACATACAATACAGCATAAAGTACACAAAAAACAGCACATCACACAAGAGAGAAAATAAATAACAACGAAATAAAAAATAATAATAAATAACAAAAGAAAATAGTATCAGACCAGAATTTAACAATCAGTGCATCACTCATATGAATAAAAAATGTAGACCATGATCGAAATGGACCCATGTTATGTGTGATGTAGTTTAACAGAACACTTGTAACAGTAGCTTTATTATGTTGTCTAAGAAATGGGCAAATGGCAAGCTCACTGAAAACAACAGAAGCTGAATGACCTTTTTACATTTTTTCTTTTAGTTGTAGTGATTTTAAAATCAAATGATAAACATCATATCTAGGCTCTGCTCACCAAATCACCAAACAGCAGCTGCAATAGCTGTAAAGAGCAAATACTCATTGCCCCACACCCCCTACAGGGTTTGCATCTTTGTCTCTTTTTCACCCTAAATGTTTGTGCCCCTGTAAAATAGTCAGGAGAAGTCAGGATCTCTCTGTGTTGTGAATAATTAGGAATCCCAGCACTTTTTCTGAGGGAGTAATTAATTAACATTCATTTTTGGTATATTTGTTCGACAACCTTCCTGACGTCTGACTGGCACTGTCCCTCTGACTCGCTGCAGGAGCTGTACAGCCAGTCCTACGATGAGATTGGAGTCATGTTTGCCTCAATTCCCAACTTCTCCGACTTCTACACAGAGGAGAGCATCAACAACGGAGGGATCGAATGCTTACGCTTCCTCAACGAGATCATCTCTGACTTTGACAGTGTAAGCTGCTTCCTTCATTCTGCCTCTGTGTGTTTTACAAGCAGCTGTGGCTGGGCGCTCCCAACATGACACACAGAATCACGAAACCCACTCTTTGTCAAATTAAAAGCACTTAAATTTAATAATGTGGTTGATTTCAAAACTGTTCAAATCATGTACAGAGCTTAAAATGATCTACTACCTAATAATATTCTAAAGTTGTTTCAAATGAAAGAAAGTTGACATGATTTGAGAGGAATTTGTTTGTTCAGGAAACAGTCGGAAATCATTGCATTACAGTCATAGGGGTTAATTTGTGGAGCAGCTGTAGTGTGGAACTGAAAAAAAAAAAAAAAAATGGAAACACAAATAATGGAAACACATCTATAATGTATTATGACGGCATTAATAGCGAATTATAATGCATTCATGATTCTTTATGAATACACTCATAAACACACATAATGTTTACCGATACACTATATCAATAGTCATAAAACATTATAGATTTGACTTATGATTTATAAGTGGCAAGGGTCATATGGATGCTCTTGACTTGTTGTAAACTAATTCACTTTGAATGCCGTCATAATGCATTACAGATGCGGTCTTCATAGAAAGCGTTACCAAAATGATATATTGATGATATGAGCTGGTAGAGCAGAAGGGGAAACAGATATTAAGATGTGATACAAGACAGGTCGGCTGCTTCTGATAGTGTGACTTTTTGTTTCTTTGCTCTGTGGGGTGTGTGGGTGTGTGTGTGTGTGTGTGTGTGTGTGTGTGTGCATGTGTGTGTCTGATTATTCAGATTGATCTGTTTCTGTTTGTGTCCAAATACTTGTGTGATTAGATCAAGGTGCATATGGTAAATATTGGGTCAGAAACTGGGAATATTCATGTTTAAAATTAACATTTGTTTTGTTATTAAATAAAATGAACAAATGGGGTAGGATTTAATAAGTATTCACTTCCTCCTACTCCTTTTCGGACATTAAATACTTACGTTTGTTTACTGAATATAATATATGATATATGAGCATTCTGTTGTTGTTTTTCTTGCTTAAGTTTTATTTTGGCATGTTCAAAAAAAGATCTAAGGAGCTTTAGTGTGTGTGTGGAAGAGATTGTGCTGCTCACACACTTGTTGAGCAGGAGAAATTCCTCCTGAGCAAAGTAACAGAGGCGAGGCTGTGTTTGAGTCCCTGTACTTGCAGCCTCAGTCTGTGCAAACCTAACCTGTCCCCTGTGTGTCCATGTCAGCTGCTGGACGAGCCTCAGTTCCGCTGCATCACAAAAATCAAGACCATCGGCAGCACCTACATGGCAGCTTCAGGCGTCACCCCAGACGTCAGCAATGGCTACACCTGCATGAAGGTCAGTTTAGTCACATGACTGCTGTAGTCTTCAGTGTGTGTCTTTGAATGATTAAACCAACATAAAAAATCATATAGGAAGATAACTGCATGGCTCTGCTGATTTTGAATGGATTTTGAATGGACGTGATGATGAAGTGCAGAGTCCCGGTCTTCCTTGGACTTCCCAAATGATCATGTCATGTTTTTGTGTGACAGAAGGAAGAGCAGTCTGACAGAGAGCGCTGGCAGCACCTGGCAGACCTGGCAGACTTTGCTCTGGCCATGAAGGTCACTCTCATGAACATCAACTACCAGTCATTCAACAACTTCATGCTACGAATTGGTACGCACTTACCACCTCATCTTTTTTTCTGTGTGTTTGCATTTGCATGCGCTGTTTTACTTGTGTGCTTGGTCCCCTGGTGTTATTTATATATAAAAAATGCCTAATAAAGGCCAGGTAAGAAAGATAAAGTAAAAGCTGACATAATAAATTGACAAAATTAGTGTTGTGACAATGGTCATTATACCGGCTTTATCAAGGTTGCAGGTAAACATGGAGAAATTGAGTTTGCATCAACAGCTAGGGCAGATGAGAAAACAGGGAGGCTTCTGACTAAAACACGATCAAATATACAAGTCTAAGAAGAACCTTCTCAAATAAAAGCCTGTTCTGTGTCATATGTCAACACTTACCTCCAGGGCTGAATAAGGGTGGAGTGTTAGCAGGGGTGATCGGTGCCAGGAAACCCCACTACGACATCTGGGGCAACACTGTGAACGTGGCCAGTCGCATGGAGTCCACAGGAGTCATGGGAAACATCCAGGTACTGAGTACAGCTCTGAGCCTGACGGCAGCTCTCTGTATGACTCAACACTGTTTATACAGTTTTCGGTGACACTCAATCTATGATGCAATATGAGGGCATTCATGGTGAATTATAATGCATTCATAATGTTTTTATTACTATGCTCATAAACACACATAACGCTTACTGACACACTATATAAACAGTCCTAAAACATTAAGATGTGACTTTTAATAATGTATGTATAAATACCTATACCCCTACCTACACACACATCAACAATCAGCTGTAGTAAGGACTCATGATATGCTATAAGAGTCCATGCAGTATAATAAGCTATCATTGTATGTGTTAAGTAAAGTGCAATACACAATGATGCATTTATAATAGTCAATAATTCATCATAATGCTTTGTCGTTGGTGTTAAGTGTAACATATTTTCATACATTTATAAAAATCATTGCGCATCATAAGTAATTAATGCCTAACACACAATAGCATACTTGAAAATGCATTTAAAGACAGAAGTCTGACACCCTCTCAAAACTAAAGACAATGTGTCAGAAGTCAGAAAGTTTTTAGTCACGGGTTTTTTTGGGGGAGTTTTCCCTTAGACGATGTGAGGGTCTAAGGGCAGATGGATGTCATATGCTTTATTTGTAAAGATTGGGGATTTTGCAAGGTTACTATCTGCAAGGCTGTAAGCTTCAAAAAGAAAAAAAACAGTGGACAGAAACTGTTGCAGCCTTTGAAATCCCCAGTGATTATGCTTTATGCTGACTAGCTAGATAGATAACCACCGTCCCCATCCCAAAATATTTGCAAGCTAAGTTAGCCACTGGAATGTTTGCTATCTCCTCACCTTCATGCTGATGTGAAAGTCATAAGTTTTATAGTCCACAAAACTCTGCCGGGGGTTCACAGGGAAAAGCTGTTTCACTCATCTCCCAAGATAATTGAAGCAAATGGGGATCAGGATTCAAATGTTCAAAAAGATACATAATAAAACCACAAAATGTCTCCGTACTGCTTGTCGGAAGTAATCCAAGTGTCCTGAAGCCCCTATGTGCCAAGTTGTTTTAAAAAACTTCACTCGCATCTTGTTGCAGCCTATACCTCCTAATTTGGGAGCCGCGCTTAGTATCTGCATGCCAGTGTTTATACATGCTACCAGGAAGGAGGTGGCATATAAACACTGGTGTGTAACTATCCCTTTAAGATCAAAGATCAAAAGATCAAATTCAAACACAATATGAATTTATTGAATGTTTTTAAATGATCTTCCTTTGTTTTGCATGAAAAGAGTGCATGTCCAGTAACCAAAATGTTCACTGTCTTCTCAGTGCTGCTACTTCATTTTGTTCTGCAAATGTGTGTGTTGCCCCCAGGTGGTGGAGGACTGCTACAACATCCTGAAGGAGTATGGCTTCCGCTTTGTGAGGAGGGGCCCTATCTTTGTGAAGGGGAAAGGAGAACTGCTCACTTATTTTCTAAAGGGAAGAGACAAACAAGGCTCATTTATCAACGGCTCCTCTGTCACTCTGCCACACCAGGTGGTGGACAGCTAAGGACTACACACACATACACACAAACATACCCCAGCAATCCCATCCAGTGTGTGATGCCTACAGAGCGAGGCAGAAGAGTTTTTGGAGAAGTCATATGCCTGAAAACACACTGAAACCAAGACTTCACTGAATGTTTACAAGTAAAAAATGAAATACCACTGACACACTTCATACACACCACTTATTACTGAATACACACACACACACACACACACACACATACACAGATGTCAGCTGTCTGTGGAAAGATGTGTGCCAGGAGAGATTATATTTACATTTGAATGTCATTTTCAAGCTGAAGCACAGAACTCAGAGCTTAAGGAGGTGGATCAATTAACAGAAGAGATAAGAACCTGAGTGCATCACAATAAAAGGCAGGAAGAGCAGGCATCCATATACACACTAAGATACAAACATTACAAAAAAAATCAAGTGGCCACATTAAGACAAGTGTATACAGGCTGGCAGCAGAAAAGTCCTAATGTGATGGAGGTGAATGGTATTCCATCAGTAACTGGAGTGTGAAGTAAGCTGCAGGTGTGTTCAGTCTATTCACACTCTCCTGTTACAAAACCAAAGTGATGTGTAACAGCTTCAACAACATTCTCCAACTTCTGATGCACTAAATCAAACAGGATCAATCTGTTTTAGCAGCTACTTCAAACTTCAGGGGCTTTCACAAAACCCCACAGTAACTGCCTCAACAACTGCCTCTCTGCAGGAGCGTTTCCCCAAAAAAGCTACATTTTTAAAAGTGTCTGCTGCTGCCACAGTCTGCGGCTGCAATGACAGGCAGGTGCTCGTAGTTGCATACTGTAAGCAAGACAACAAAATCACTTAAATTAACAAAGATTTCCACATATTTGGACAATTTAGCAGTCAGGTTTGGTGGGAATGTTAGCCTTGTAAAACCATCCTGATGAGGTGAGATCAGTTTTGTGTTTCTTTCCGTCGTTCAGTCTGGACTCCCTGCCACCCTTTCAGGGTGCAGGAGTTACTCACTTAGATAGAGAAACTCCTTCAGCCAATCCTGTTGTTAGCACTAGCCTCTACAACACAAATACATTGTCAACTTGACAGTAACAGTAGATCTAAAACATACAATTTATATATATTTTACCATTTGTATGTGACATGTTTCTCATTAACAACAATCCTCATTAATATTTCACGATACACTGGTGTTGCCAACATATTTTGGCATTTCTCCTTCAGCAGCCAGCTGCCTCTGGGCTGCTGAATATCAGCTGGCAGCATCCTTGTTGTCTGTCTGAAGCATGTGAACACTGATCTGCATGGCCGTGATCTTCAGCTTTGCAGCCTCTCATATCTGCTCCTCCATCAGCCAGTCACAGGCCAAACAGCAATGAACATTGGATTTGTACTGGGGAACATCTCCTTTATCACCAACAGAGCCAGATTATAAATCAAGCTTTTGCCAATTCCAGTCACAAGAGCAGTGAAAAAGTATTTTTCTTCAAAAACTCTGAGCGCAGTTTAATTGTTGTGATCAACTCTATTACTGAGTTACCTTCACTTATGGCTGTGTTTACTCTGCTAATATTAGACTTAGTGCTTGTTGCTTCAGGAGCTGCAATTTCTGTTCACCAAGCAGCAGCCTGCATGTCACGTCATTAACTACAAAGCAGTCCCTGATTGACTGCTTATGTTTCCAACTATGGTGTGGACAGGATTGTATCTTCTGGAAAGAGTTTGGGGCGGCAGAGAGTCCAGACTGATACAGAGAAACAGAATGTTGAGCTCATGTCACCAGACACCAACACTATCAGCTGCTTTGTCTAGTTTTCTGTCTGCTTCCGTGATGTATTTGATCGGCCAAATGTAGGTGGAAACAGCCTGAAGTCCAAAATGGTAATTGCCTTGCTCCAAACTGATATCCCTGTGTTGCCTTCCTCTTACTGAAATGACTGAAGGCAGTCAGTCACCATGTGGTGATTTGAAAGCATCTTTAGGGCTGTTGTGGTTATATGGCACCTTAACTATTCAGCTATCAAACCCTCATTAAATTCAGTTTCTGTCATATTTCAACCTGCTGCATGACAGATTGAGGTTTTGGAGTTACTCAAATGAAAATTGAGTTTTGAATTTGAGCTTTTAGCATGAGGATGACTATTCAAATTAATGTCATTGTATTTAAATACAGTGATGGGCTGTATCTCTTTCCATAAACATCTCTCGGACAGAAACACACACACACACACACACACACACACATATGCACACAGAATCACGGCCTTTCTGCATACACAGCAGTTGTGATGCCATGTCCTCAGCACATTAACACGATGTGGCTTTTGGACGCCTGACCTGAATTCTGGACCGTTCTACTTTTACAAAATACTTCCATGTAGGGAAAGCTGACAGACTGATCTGAGCTCAGATTTCCCGCTCTGATGAAGAAGAGGATTTGGAATTGGACCGATGAGAGGCCAGAGAGTGACGATACAGACTGATCTGCCACCTGCTGCTGCCAACGTGTGCTCGTGGGTGTGTATTATAGTGTGTGCACATAGTGTATTTTTCCACAGTCAAAGTATTCTTTCTCCTTGATTCTGATCTGGGAACAGGTCCGACGTGTAGGTAGTTCGTGCCTCGGAGCTGTGTGAACATGAAGGAGAACACACGTGTGTTCTGCGTGTTTTGGGGGAGGGACAGGTGACGGTGTGCGGAGGAGCACACATGGAAGAAATATTTTATAAATGATTGTGGATTGATGGAAGTGCCTATCACCACTGTGATCATCATGTTTTATTAAGTTGAAGTATTCCAGGACCCTCTGTAGGCAGGGGACATTCTTTGAGCCCTTTCACAAAGCTGTCAAAGTACCATTCTAGTTTCTTTCAGCTTGCTCTGGTCATAAATTTTATCAGTTATAATAACATTATAAGCTGAGATCTGGAAACACGGTGACATCACCAAAAATACGTCTGTTAAAAAAAAGGGGCCATATTCACAAAGTTTCCTAGTACAAGAGTTGCCCCTGATGGCAAAATTCCAAGAAAAGTCTTCAAGATAAAAGTTTTTCACAAAGCATCATAGTCTGTAAGAAGGTGAAAAACTGTTAGGAGTAGGGAGGAGGACTCTTAAGAGGTTTAAGAGTTTCTGAAGCAGAGGAGAAAATGGTAAAAAGACAAAGAGGAAGGAGAAATATTCTCCAAATACTTAATTACAGTCAGAACACTGCAGATTAGATGGTGCAGGGATAATGTTTTTGGTCAATTTTATTTGAGTTGTCCTCATATCTCCCACCCAACACAGTACTGACAAAATGACAACTGGAAAAATACGAAAGTGCAGCAGAGTGATAACTCATGCAAAGCTTTCAGTCTCAAAATGTGATACATTTAATTTTATTTCCACTGGGTGTCCATACCTCGCAGGCTCTCAAAACGACATGTCTGTGACAACAAATCACATCTGTTAAAAGAATGCATCATACCAAGCAACAGGGTCAACCACACGTTCTCACTAAAGGCTCATTCCCACTGCACACAAAAACCTGCTAACACCGGCTAACATCTGGCTTTATAATGCAATGAGAATGTGTACGATTGGCATTCACACTCAGGTAAAATGACTCTGCAGTAGACATGGGTTTTTATAACCTCCGGCTCCAATCGGGCTGTCCTTAGTAAACATCCATCACGGTTAAATGGTACATGGACTGTGCTTTTCTAGTCTTACTGACCACTCAAAGCGTTTTAACACTACATGTCACATTCATCTATTCACACACACATTCACACACTGGTGGCCGAGGCTACCATACAAGGTGGCACCTGCTACTCAGTAATCATTCACACACACTCACACTCCGATGACGCAGCATCGGGAGCAATTTGGGGTTCAGTATCTTGCCCAAGGATACTTCGACATGCTGCCTGGAGGAGCTGGGGATCGAACCACTGACCCCATTAACAAACCCACGTCCTGTTTCAACCTTAACCTGCTGTACTTACTGTAGTTTTGTGCAGCTTTTTTGGAATTATAGTCAACATTTCAGGTGCACTCACTTTCAGTTTAATCTCCAAATAAAATAATTTAAAATCATCTGGTTAAAGTATTAACTTCTGTCTAACCCGTCTGAATGTCTGACTCCTTGTGTTCTCAGACCCGTCAGACCTGTTTGAGTGATGTCACACTGACATATGATCTCGGCAATGAACTTTGTGAGTACAATGTTAGAGAAGCCTCAAGCTGTCATTAACTAGGACTGTATTCACAAACATTCAGAGAATCCTCTTTGAGAGCTCCAAACTCAGCCTGAACATTTCTTCGAGGTAGTTCTAGTTTAGGAGTGATTTCGGAAAAATCTCAGAGCAACTATAAGCAATGAAATGACAGAAGCTCTGATCTTAGTGAGGAGGTTTGGGTGACTCTATTGCTAGGTAAAATGCATTCTGACAAAAGTGATTAGCTAAGCAATAAAATAGAAGAAATTAAAATGTCCTGTTAGTGATAATGGGCACAGAATAGGCAGTAAAATTTTAAAAAATCATGGAATTTACTTTCTGTTCAGACACAGTGTTATGAACATGTCTATAGAATAAATTGTGAGCCATACTTTAAAAGAAACCAACAAAATGTTTGAGAACACAGCTACAGACACAGTAACATGCTGATAGGCGTTTGATTTATTAAGTTTACTGGTATTTACTAGGCGTGTTGTGATCACTGTATATCTAGCCTTATATTGTTGGGTGGAGGATGTGAGCACATCTCTTATCAGATCCACCACAAACATTTTCCCTGCACTATCTAATGTGTAGTGTTAATATTTCTCCTTCCCATTTGGCTTTCTGCCATGTTCTCCTTTGCTTCAGAAACTCCTAACATTTTTTTACTTTAGGGCTTTAGGGGCTTAGGGGCTTTGTGAACAACTTTCATCTTAACCTCATAAAACCTCATAATTTCAAGATTTTCTCTGATTTTTTTTCTCACTAGGAGCAACTCTTTGTACTATGAAACTTGGTGGACGCGGCTTCAGGAATTTTCCTTGAACTGCAGTGTGGTCATATGAGAAAAGAAGGCTGTAACAAAATTATTTTAAATACATTGTAAAGGTGTTATATTTCATAATGTAACAAATCCTGGTCATGGTAATTCTAAGTGCTAAATCATAGGTAACTGGACTTGCTTAAGTTGAATATGATTCAGCTCTCATCCAAGAGGTTTCTTCAGTTCTAACAGACTGGTGGGGAGTCGCAGGCTTTACCTGGAACGACCCTGCTAAACAGAGGAGGTGGACTACGACGCCACTTATCAGCCACTAACAACACTGTCAACAGACAGCTTAAAACCCATTTGCACCTGGACACTTACATGACAACGGTTCTTGCATGAAACATGAAACTTTTGTTGCCATTTGGCCTTTCATTCACATGACAGCAGCGTTTTGGGGTTCTGAAAACACAAACTTTTGAAACCAGGTTCCAGAGTGAAATCTTTTGAAAACGGCGCCCTGGCAATGTGTGGATCCTGTGAGAACGATGACATCATGGCTGCACTTACATACATACATGTGGTGTTCTTCTATGGTGTTGTCATTACAAGTTTAAACCACCAACTGCTGGCCCAGCTGCAGGGTTTTTGGTTGCTTTTGCAGATCGCTGTACATGAGGATCGTTTTCACAATTTTATCATATGAACGCAATTTAGAAACACAGAGGAAAGACTTTTCATTTTTAGTATGGCTGTTCTTGTCGTAACGTGGCCTAACCCTGGAGACCCACATGATGTCCAGGTGGGTCAACAACTCAATGTGAACTCAGCGACTCAGTGAGGGTTCACACCCTCACTGGGTTTAAAGCCGCAACTCCTCACCAGTGCATTTAAAACTGAAGAAGCCTGGGGCGTCCGGTGGCTGAGTGGATAAAGCAGGGCCTCGATTCCCGCTCGTGGCCCTTTGCTGCATGTCGTCCCCTCTCTCTCTCTTCCCCTTTAACATTATTGATCTGTCCTATCTAATAAAGGCTAAAAATGCCAAAAAAAATAATCTTAAAAAAACTGAAGAAGCCTCTTGGAGGAGAGGTGAAATGTCCTCAAGAAACTCAAGCATGTCCAACAGCCTATGAATTAGCTCCTCACATTCATGATGTAAAATGATGACAGCAACAAACGGTTCGAATACATGATGTTGAGCTTGTCGCAGCCTTCTACATTGTTTGCACATGATTTGGATCATTCCCATTCTGTCTCCATATAAACCTGCAGTCTGGATAACCACATGTGATAATGAGGCCTTTGTAGGACAGTCCTGTCCCACCACAGTGCTGCTCTTAAGCAACAGTTTCCACCTTGCTGTCATCCATTACCATCCAATAGGGGACCTTTCAACTTGCTTATTTCTTCAGAATGTGGTCAGACTGTACAGGCCTTGTTCACACATGACTGAGGTCTGATCACACTGTGAGCCAAATCACCTCCAGATTTGCATTCTGTGCGCATTTACACCTGCATTACCATGTGAATTTCTGATGCAGATAAAGCATCAGATACAGATCTCATGGTAATACCAGGTATGCACGGGGGCTTACTTTTCTGGTGAATTATGGCCTGCAGTTTGCTATCGTGTGTTTGTCATTTTAGTCTCCGCTTGCTTGGTCTTTATATTCCAAAATGATCATGGATGTGTACTGCAGACAGGTACAGGGGTCTGCATATGCTAACATTTTCACACATGTGGTCTGTGTGATCCAAAAACATCTTTGGTCCACACAGAAATCTGCAAGCAGTCTACACAGACCCTCACAGGACTTGGCTGGGGGAAAATATGACAGCATTGGGGGTTTCCATTACAGACTTGCACAAAACTTAAGCGATATTTTTGAAATATTGATAAAACACAATTTTTAGATGACTATGTTTCCATTGACTGATGTTCTGTGACTTCTCCTCTGGTGATAACATTCCATGAAGCATGGTGATGGATGTTCAAAACATTAGCAGCTTTATTTGTATTGCAGCCACCACACTAGCTGTCATTATTTCCAATCCAAGGTCACGTAGGCGTGTTATGTAGCCATCATGGAAAGGCGAGTCCCTTATACGTGGGAGCGGCCACATATGAGGGATTTCTGAAGGTTATAGTCAACTATTTCACAGAGGAATTATTGATTCAAACTTCTGGCTAATCCCCTCAACTTTTGAAGCGATGCAGTAACACCTCTTGTAGCGCCTGCAGCATCATACCTGATGGAGCCAGTTTCTACTGACAAGCACATAGCCATAGCATCATGTGACCTAGAAAAGCCAAAATAGGGTTTCCAATTGCAGTTTGGATATATATGGCTTTTTCAAATCACCTGAAATACCACCTCATGCCAGCGTAAAACCTTTGTTAGTGATATATGGGAGGGTTTTTTTTTTTTTAATTGACATGTTTCCATCAGGTGTATTTGGTATTCACCATCTCAGTTTGTTGAGGGTTAATGGGAACCTGCATACTGGAACATGTGGTCACACAGTCTACTCATAAGAGGATATGTCCTCTCACAGCTTTCGGATGTCTCAGCAGTTGAGTCTTCTTGTCACCTCTACCTAAGGTGGAAGTAAGATAGAAAGGCTTGATGCTTAAATCGACATGATAAATTAAGGTACACTGGAAAAGATTGTCACTTGAAGCTTAGAAATGTGGAAAAACATGTTGGTCTTATGATGAGAGTTTGGAGCAGTTGTAAGGCAAACTGTGTGCTGGAAGGAGGTGAGCCAGTCTGCTGACATGCTGGGACTGCTGCCCGTCATGGCACTTCTTTTTAGTCACAAATCTCATGTTGCTTCTGACTAAACACCAAATGAGATTGCTGAGAAGGTCTAACTCTCCCTGAAGTTTGTATTTGGGACGTACGAGGCGCTGACATGACAGCAGTGACAAGCAGAAGAAAGAGCACACCCAGCCGGCAGGAAGCAGATGGACTGTGTGTGTTTTGGGTGGAGGTATATGTACACTGATCTGTCCTCTGCTGATTGTAAAGCCTGTACATGTCTCTGTAGAGTGGGATGAAGTGCAATAGTTTCTTCTTCGACAAACCTGATGCTCTCCTCTCTAAAGGAAAGGTTCAATCATTCTTTCCCCTTTAATTCATATTTTTATAATGTTCTGTATGAGTTTAGTTCTATTTAAAGAAAGGGAAGAGGACTGAGTGTCCTCACTGTACATAAAGTTTAGACAGTGTTTATTGTTTAGATGTATTTATTGGAAATGACAGGGACATTGTTGTTTTTTACACAGATGTGAAAGTGCCAATAATAAAAGAACAGCTTCAGATGTAAAAAGCCAAACGTGGACCACGGCTATTCCCTGATGTGTATTTAAAAGAATCTCAGGCTTGGGAATAAAAAAGCACTTTGAATAATGTGTCATGATTCCAGCTTTTGGTTGCAACTGAATTTTTTGAGCTAAGTAACAACACGAGAACACTGAGAGGCCATCTGGAAAGGCCTGTGCCAGCAGAGCCAGCCGATGGTAACAAAATGATTCAGTGGTGTGGTTCTAGTTGTTGTCAGCGTTCAGCTTCTACTGTTCACAGTTTGATTCCGAACTCTGATTCCTCTTCACAGTCTTTGTGATTTGAATTAGGTATACTGTAGGTCTACTTAGCCTGTTCTGAGCAGCTGATCCCAAATCTTTTTTGCTTTTTTTATGTTGAAGACCTTCTCATTAAGTGGTCCCTCTTTCATTTCAGTTGTCATCATAAGGTGAGTTATTAAAAATAAATAAATTACGATGAGCCTCTGTGTCATGATTACTGCACAGTGAGTGATACTGAAGAGCTCATCAGCTCTGCTGTCTCAACATCAGCACAGGTGACTGAGTTTGAGCAAAGAGGCCAATAAGAGCATCAGCTAATGAGTCAGGTGTAAAGGCAGAATCTCTGGCATCGCTGCTGCTTCTCTTTGATTTTGGCTCGGTTTTAATTTGCACACACTTAGAAGTTGAATAAATTTAGCTCAGTGCTTTAGAAGAAAGAGAGAAAATACTTAACTGACCTTGGTTGTGAATTCTATCATCACCACAGCCAAGTTACACGAAACACAGCAAACAACCCAGGAGCACTCACAAAGAGGTAGATCACCCCAAATAAGAAAACTACAACTACAGCTACTTTAAATGGAAATTAAAATAAAAACTGGGACCATACTCCATCACTAAATCCACTGAACACAAATGCAAACACAACAAAAGTGCTGGGTTTTGAGTTTTTGGTCAGTATATTTGATTGCAGTACCTTGTAATATGCTGTAGCCAGCATTACTACATACTGCACTGTGTAATGAATGTATGCAGAGATACAGTTCCGTTACACTTGCAAAATTACAACCTGTAATTTAGATATTAATATTAAACTTATAATTTATAATTTATGTCCAAATTTGAATTAATCTTTTTCTGTATAACTCTTACTGCAATATGGAAGCAATTGAAGTAACACCAGTGGTATAATGTGCTGATATTGAAATACGGAGCCACATTATTAGTATAATTTTAATAATTATTAAATAAAATTTAATATCGGTTTTGACTGAGGCCTACATTATGCCTAATAAGGTAAACAGAGGAGCACAGCGCCCCCTTCGGCGACGCAGCCCGCGCAACAAGACGTGAAGGAATTTCCGCTGACGTCACTGCGTATGTCCATAACAGGGCTGCAGCTGTCTGAGAGCAACAATAACAAGCTCTACCCAACAACTTCACCGCGGCTCTAACGGTACCTGACAGCGCCAAACACCACCGAATTTCTCACAATGCGGCTGTCGAAATAACTCAGGCCTCTGTTTCTTCGTCGTCCGAGTCGAAAATCAGGTATCGTCGCGGCCACCGCCTCGGAACAAACACGGAGACTCGGCCGCAGGGGGAACAGGGCAGTTCGGGGCTGCATCTGGGTCAGTGGGCCTGTCGGCGGCAGGACCGGAGCTTTTTGTTCTCCCCGCAGTGTCCCGTCGCGCCTGTCATCTGTTTAACTCCACACCGTGTTACCCGCATAAACCGTGAGAACATGCAGGCTAACGGGGCAGGACAGGACCGAGACTCAGAACTGTCCTGCCGAAATGGTGCGCAGAACGGTGAGTCGTCCTCCACCGGAGCGGCTCACTCCAATGGACTTCAGTCAGTCAGCAACAATGGAAACACTGTGAGCAACAATAACAACAACGGAGTGTCAGCGCAGCCCGCCGCCAACAACAGCAACAGCCCGGCGGACAGCAACACGGGCGGCAAGAAGAAGAAGCGTCTGTCTCAGTGCGAGGAGGATGTCATCCGGCTCATAGGACAACATCTACACGATCTGGGTCTCAAGTAAGTCAGCCAGTTCAAGTAAGTTACGTTGTCCTCAGCCGGCCGAACCTGTCCTCACAGCTGTCACATGAATTATCGCACTCAAATCCATCATGCAGGCGGGACAGGCATGGAGGGAGGAAAACATCCCAAAGCTCTGTTGAAAAATCCGGCAGCTCGATGCTGGCCTGTATATCAGCAATGCGTTAACATGAACAGATACTACTGAGTACATGTGAGAACTCTGAAGGACACAGGTGGATGGTGCTCCCACATAACCCCGCAAGCAAACAAGTTTTTATCATGTGTTTGGGCCTCTGGTCCGCAGTGGAGGAGACAGTCCCGCACAGGATTGAAGTTTTTAATGGAATTTAAACTGGCTGGCTTTCTTTTTAGCATAGAGCTACAATCAAGTAACCGACTAGTTGAAAAGTATTTATAGCCTTTAACACCCTGATCAACATCAGTTTTCTTGTGCTGCATTCAGACGCCTTTCACATGCACTCAAACCGCTGACACATTTGATTTCTTTCAAAAACATGGGAAAAACATACTGAGCAACTTGGCACAAAATGTCCCGCAAACTGAAAAAATAAAATAAAACAAAACAAAATACTACTACAATTACTACTTTTGCTACTATTACTACTACTGCTACTACTACTAATAATAATAATAATAAGAAGAAGAAGAAGAAGAAGAAGAATGGTTATTATGATACCATTACTACTAATTATAAGTATGATCTGAAAATTAGCTGGGTGTGATTATTAGATATGATCAAAAAACAAAACATGGAAAAAATGTCCAGAAAGCTTTATTTATATTCTCTTATACATTTAAAATGATGCAGCAGATTTTTTAGCATTTTTTAGCATTATTTTTTTTGTTTAAACATTTTCTCTTGGTAATTTTATTTTTTGTTGTTCACTGTTTCTTTTTTCTTCTTTGTTTTTGTTGCTTATTTTCAGGTGATTTTCTTGTAATTTCTTTTCACTAATTTTTTGCTAACATTTCGACCATTTCTGTTTACATTGCTCATCACCCCCTTTCAGTGTTTTCAAAAGAAATCAATTTGCTCAGGTTTCGAAGGGTTAATTAATCAGCAAATAATTTCATTATCGATTTGATATTGGTTTGAGCATTTTTTAAAGAAAAATGTCAAAATTATGTTATTCTATACTCTTTAATGTAAATGTTTTTGGTTTCTTTCCTTCTCATGACAAGACACTAAATTTCTTTAGTTTGTGGACAAAACAGGACATTTGATGACCTCAAATAAGGCTTTTGGCATTTTTCACCATTTTCTGACATTTCATAGACTAAACACCCTATTAGTTAATTGAGAAAATAATCAACAATAAAACTAATTGTTAGTTGCAGCATTAGTTTGACAGAACGTGATGTAGGATGATGACAGCAAGCATACCTTTACAGTCAAATACAGCTTGGTGGATATAATTGACACATTTAAGAGATGCTCCTAAACATTT
Source organism: Plectropomus leopardus (assembly GCF_008729295.1). NCBI lineage: Eukaryota > Metazoa > Chordata > Actinopteri > Perciformes > Serranidae > Plectropomus > Plectropomus leopardus. The sequence goes on along the minus strand of NC_056469.1, from coordinate 1,323,450 downwards.
AGAAAAAATGTCAAAAGAAGGTTGAACCTGCCTCAGCTGATCACCCTTCATGGCCTAAATCCCTGTTATGCTATACTGTAGGACCAACAGTATGGTGCTCAGAAAGATAGATTCACTGCAGATATCTCTTTCCCAGTCTAAGTTTACAATGAAAAAAATCTCATTTTGGGGCCCAATGGCATCACCCGACAGACCCAGAAGTTGTAATTACACAGTTTGGCCAGTTTGGCACAAAACTGTTTGGAGTATGGCAGCCTGTCATACTCTGTTAGTTAGGGCCTGAGCACAGACCGGTGCAGGACCTTCTTGGAATGCAAGGAATTATTATTATTATTTTACCAAAATAATTGCATTTTTGGAGCTCTAAATATGCTCAAAAACTCATGAAAGTTAGTACGGTGAAAAATTTGGTCTTTTGGGGCAAAATGGCTCCACATCGCCCCCTAATGTGTAGCCCCTATAGGAAGTTCATATAAAGTGTCACCTACAATTACGAAATTCGGTACATTCATGTATCATGCGGAGACACACATAAAGCCTTTTGGACCCATCCCTCAAACCCAGCAGGAAGTCGGCCATTTTAAATTTTGTGCTCATTTTGGGTGATTTCGGGCCTTCTAATTTTGCCATGTTTTCCTATAAGATTCATTCGATCGACTTCAGAATTGGTGTGTTTAGTTATCACAGGTTTGCGCAAAACTTTTACGGTTTTCCAGTTAAGTGGCAAACAATTTTAGTGTTTCGCCATACAACAGAAAATTGTTGTAACTTTGATGTACATTGTCTGATCTGCCTGAAACTTGAAAGTTTGATGAGGGTCGCGCCCTGAATAGATCTGTATGCTAATTTTCACTAGTCATAATAGCACCACCTACTGGCAACAGGAAGTAAGCCTTGAGGGACAATTATCATTGAGTTTACTTGATATTTACATGGTTTGGCGAACAAACGATGTACACAAAGACAACATGGAATTTGTCTCTCCTCCGCTGCCACCTTTTGGCCGCTGGAAGTACTACACCATGTGAAGTAGCTCACTCCAGGGTCCAAACTCTTTGCTTATATTATCCGACGTTCACAGAAATGAACAACTGCTTTAGCTTAAGTCCTACCAGTACCCCGACATAGGTGGGGGTGCTAGGGCCTGTTCATCGCTGCTTACAGCTTTAATTTAGCTTGAAACTGCTGAACTAGCATACTACCATACAAAGACACTGTTCACTATAAAAAATACAAGCACAGAAACAATTAAAGTTGCAAGCAGTGATGAACGGGCCCTCGCACCCCCACGCAAGTCAGGGTTAGGGGCGTAACTTCAACTGTCCAGATCTTTAATTCTAGTGAAAGTTGGAGAAAGTACGCAGTGTGAGAGTTTGGACCCTTAAGTCAGATATTTCACATGGTGTAGTACTTCCTGTGGATGTCGCTGGAGGCCACACAAAATCGAAGTCATCTCGGTCTACATCATTTGGAGACCGCACAATGTAAATTTCATGTACATTAAAGGATAGTTGTGTTACGAGGCTTACTTCCTGTTGCCAGCAGGTGGTGCAGTGAGTATTGTATTTAAATGACATGTTGATGTGTGCAGGGCTGAAGCCTGACCACAACTGTGAAATCTGAGGCCAATCAGTCGATGCAAAGTGAAGTTACAACATCTTCCTTTTTGGCGGCAACCACTGGGTCTCCATGGAAACGGCGTTCATGGAAGAACCTATACTTCAGAGGCAGGCATCATTAAGGTCGTGAAGGTTTTGTCACCAGATTTGAAGTCAGTCGGATAAAATCTGTAGGAGCAGACCATCAAAGAAGAAAGCATGTAATTTCCATGACATTTCATGTTGCCAGTAGGGGGCAGTATAAGTAATGATAATGGTTGTCATATAGATGTGTTCAGGGCAAGACTGTCATCAAACATGAAGTTTGGTGAAGATTGAACCATTTCCCTTATAGTTATAAAATACTTCCTGTACTTCCTGGTTAACGGTAAGACATGGAAATGTCTGGCCCAGAAACGGCCACACGGTGTGACGAAAACTCACAAATGTAATAACGTTTTATGTCCCAGGCCTTCTGAGAGGATGTTTTCATTTTGAAGTCAATCGGATGAAATCTGTAGAAGGTCTAAAAATTGCGACCCCTGAAAATGGCCAAAAATACGCCAAAAGTGAACATTCAATTCAAAATGGCTGACTTCCTGTTGCGTTTAGGGTATGGCTCCAAGAGACTGTTTTGTAGGTCTCGGGCTGTTACACATGCCTCCCAAGTTTTGTAGCTCTAGGTGAAATGTACCACAGGGGCTGCTTCATTGAAATCTGTAGGGGGCGCTACAGAGCCATTTTGGCACATCAGTGCAAAAGAAAATCATATCAGATATCACATTTTAGGACTTCTGATGTGTGTGCCACGTTTGCTGAGTTTTGGTGCATGCAGTTTTTGATGTCATGTCGAAACATTGAAATTGACCACCCGACTTCGGTAACACCTTTCAACGAAGCTCTCAATATTGATTTTCAAACATCATCAACGTCTTAAAGATTTTTTTAAACCATTTTGAGATTATTTGAGTCAACCTGCTAGGAGCTGGACTTCTTAGTGTAAAACTTTGCCTTTCCTGTGCCAATAGGTGGCGCTCTCATTATCGCTTAAAATTGTCATATAAATGTGTTCAGGGCAGGACTCCTATCAAACATGTGAAGTTTGGGTTATATTGGACAATTAACAGCAGAGTTACATACCACTTCCTGTTTACTTCCTGGTTCAAAACACAACATGCAAATTAGATGCCTCATACAGATCACACGGTGTGATGAAAACTCATGATTTAAATAACTTTTACCGTCAAAGGTCTTATGAAGGTAGCCATAACATTTGAAGTCAATCTGATGAAAGCTCTAGGACAAGTTTTAAAAATTATGACCCCCCTTGGTTTTACGGTATGGCCCCAAGAGACTTTTTTGTTAGTCTTTGGGTGTTGCACAGGACTCCAAAATTTCACAGCTTTAGGTAAAACGTGCTGCAGGGGCTGATTCGTTGAAAATCTGTAGGGGGCGCCACTAATACGTTTCCTCCCACCGAGGCACAAGGCCATTAAAATATCAAATTTTTCACCAGACCTGGTAAGTCTGCAAAGTTTCATGACTTTTTGAATATGTTAAAGCCCTCAAAAAGACAATTTATTTGAGAAAATAAAAATATAATTAATAATAATGATGATAATAGTAATAATTCCTTCAGTTTCAAGAGGGTCCTCACACTACTCGGTGCTCGGGCCCTATTATTAATAATTCCAAGAAATTCAAGAAATTATAATGTATAAATACCATCATTAATTTTTGTTCAACCCACCTGTTTTCCTCATCTCTTCATCACTGGTTAGTTACAAAAATTACTATGAAAAAAATCAAATGTGTCGCTCGTCCCTCTCAGTACATAGTGTCACACTTGTGTATAAGCTGGTCACATGAAAAGACTGTACATGTTCTATTTTCAGTGATTTTATTAAACATTGATCATGTGTGCTGAGGTATGCAGAGGTTATAATTATTATTAGTACTGGTATAGTTTTGTTTTTAGCATTATGTTAATATATTTGTCTTGTGCTGCGTTCATTGTTTGCAGTCAGACGGTGGACCTCCTGATGCAGGAGTCTGGCTGCAGACTGGAGCACCCCTCTGCCACCAAGTTCCGCAATCATGTGATGGAAGGAGAGTGGGACAAGGTGGATGCAAGTTATCTGAACTGCATATCCATACTCATAGGATTCTTTTGGAACTTCCTCTGCTGAGTCTTCTTTTATTTAGACTCAGCAGAGGAAGTCTAATTTGACAAAAAAACAGATTGTTTTCATGTGTGATGTCACCATTAGTCAGTGTTTATCTATTAATGGGGTGATCAAATGTTCGACATACCCCAGTTTGTTTTGTTGATGCTTTATCCCTCTTCTTATTCAGGCTGAGAGTGATCTGAATGAGCTGAAGGCATTGATGCATTCTCCAAGTGCTATAGTGGTAAGTGGCAGTGCCCCACAATCCTCAGAGCACTGACAGAGGGCTGTGTCTCTGTGCTGTCTCATCAGTAAATAAATGTTTCATGTGCCGTTCACAAACACAACAATCGCAGAATTGTATACTGACGAAAAAAGTGGTCAAAATGTTTATGTGCAAGAGAATGAATAAAAAATATAGACTTTTCGAAGTAAATTAAAAGTGCTACATTTAGCTGTTCCTGCCCAATACGCTAGAGTTTCCCAAACATTGATTTGTGGCAACTGCCATAGTGTTAACATCGACAGCCACGTATTGATTTTCTTTTTTTTTTATGCCTCCATGCTGGTGATAGCCGAGGCTTCAGGCATTATGTTTATGGGTTCCTATAGTCGCGTTATCTGAAGAATGCCCTGAGGGAAGTTCTTCAATTCTGGCACAATTATTTGAGTAGACTCAGGGATTAACTTGTTTTGGCGGCCATAGGTCAAGGTCATCTTGCATTCGTCTCATTCTTGTGAACGGGATATCTCAAGAACACCTTGAGTGAATTTTTCTTCAAATTATCACAAACATTCACTTAGACTTAACAATGAGCTCATTAGAATTTAGTGTTCAAAGGACCTTGCGTCTGTCTCATTTTCACCCTGCCTTGAGGGAGTTTCCTCAAATTTGGCACAACGCCCATTTGGACTCAAGAATTCACTAATTAGAATCTGGTGGTCGCAGGTCCAAAGTGAAGGTCACTTTGAACTCATAAAACATGTTTTTAGCCATAATTCAAGAACCCTAGATGCCCAGCTTTAAACTGTGCTGATTGTATAAATTGGCTGTGCTGCCGGCACAATAAATAAATATACGAATAAACACAAAATATAACTGTAAGAATGTGATGTGATGCAATAGATTTTCACACTTCTTTTAACAGTTCACCGCAGTTTATTTCACATTGCACTAGTTCTTATTTCAAAAAGTCTTTTTTTCCAAGGTGTCTATTTGACAATCCCATATTCCCACAGTAATGGTGATTTCCATCCCAAAGTATTCTTCAAGACAAAGCAGAGCAGAGACAGTTTAGGATTGGCCAGTCACCTCAACAGACAATCTCTTCAATCACGTCAAACTTACAAGATAGACAGTGATGAACAGGGAAATGTGGTCAAAAATGTTGATAATGTTTTCATATTTGTTTTGGAAGTACAGTAACACAGGTTTTTTGTTCAAATCAGTTTGAAAGTGTTCCAAGAAAGATACAGAGTTTTATTAAGTGATGGCCCAAGTGAGACAGACAGCCAATCAGAGCGGAGCTTCTCCTCACAGCACCAAAGTGTCTGAATGAACAATATTCAGAGGTGGAAAGTGACTTCCTTAGACTTCTACAGACCACTTTATGTTAGTTTCAGGTTTTAGTCAGACTTTGGATGAATTATTTAGAAACGCCAGGATGCATCACTCCGTGTCTCATCCAGCTGCTCGCGCTGAGCTTATTATTACCAAGGGCAGATGTAATGTTTTTGGGGCCTGGGGCCACAAGCACACGACCTTATTTTCAACCTTTCTCTAACTGAGGGTGTTGGAAGGCTATTGGCAGCTATAGAGGAAGTAGGCCTATTCAAAACTTTTTTTTTCCAAAGTTAAACAGTTAATAGCACAGAGCAGAAGTTGAAGTCAGAGTCCTGCAGTCAGGAGAGGTTGTCCTATTATGAGCTCAATGTATCCGAAGTTTGTTTAAGATGGACTTTTATTTCTTATATAATGCTGGATAGTTTAATAAATAATAATGCATCATCGTTCATTACACACCATGGTCACATGAAACCATGTCAGTGAACTACGAGGGCAAAATACAAAACAAAAAAAGCAAAAAACAAAACATTTGTTCATTAATCATAATCGAGATGAAGTGTTCAGTTCAACCTTTAATAACTAATGTCCTTGTTTAATGTGTGGCCTTGTCATCACCCTGTCCTCCTGTCCAGCGGATGAAGTTCTTGCTGCTGCAGCAGAAGTATCTGGAGTACCTGGAGGACGGGAAGGTCCTGGAGGCTCTGCAGGTCCTCCGAGCTGAGCTCACTCCTCTCAAGTACAACACAGAGCGGATCCACATTCTGAGCGGGTCAGTTCCCCAGCAGACAGGGACGCTGCTGATGGAAGCAGAGTTATTATTTACAACACAATGTCAAATGTTGCTCATTGTTTTTATGTTTGAGTTTAGCTTTTTATGCCTCTCCACTTGAGACAGCTGTGGTTAGAGGCTTTATAGTCACAGATTGTCCATCTGTGGAAATGTACATATGTATGTTTGTCTTTGTCCCATTCTTGTGAATGCAATAGCTCACATACACATTGAGGAAAAATATCTTCTAATTTGGCAATAATGTTCACTTGGACTCAAGGATAATCACATTTTTAGTCATAACTCATACAATAATTATGACAAAATCTCCCACAAATGTCTGTTAGGATAAAATAATGAAGTGATGACTTTTAATGAAGCTCAACTTCACTGTGACACAATAACGTTCTAAAATTGGGTTCAATATCTTTGGTGCAAAGTTGACAGTTTGGCCTAAGAATGGGGCTAGAGGGATTTCTCAGTCCTCATAAACAATGAGAACATCAGACAGCGTCTACTGGGGACCTTGAGCATCTCTGGATATTCTTGACATGAGATATAGAACTGTGGACCAGACTTACCAACATTCCCTAAAGTCACCAGGTCTTCTTGTGTAATATTTGTTTGGACCTTTTGCCAAGTTTTCCTCCTTTTAATGCTGTGAAGATGATACAACTGATATAGCTAGCCAAGTATTATCCCTAAAAAATTAAAAAATATATAATAAAAATACAGAACCAGGGAGATTAAAGTGGTAATTTACAAGATAAAAACATGGATATTCTATAAGATTATGAAGTCATTGCAGAAAAAAAACATGACATTAAAGTGACATTATTTTTTTCTTTTGTTGTCAAGGAACCACATTGCTTCACTTTGCAAGGTTGGGTCAACATCATTACATCAGAGACACTGTCATGGTTGAACTTGTTACAGTGCACTAAAAAGATGAAATAAGCCATACTTTTTGTGAAAATACTTATGTAAGATATTAATTGGTATTTATTAGGTTGATTTTTGGATGTGTAACACCTCCCTTAAAAGCCTGATTTTGAAAATTGCATTTTGTTTGCAGAGTGGTATGTGGTATTATTAAGCGTCCAGTTCAGTGGCATTTTCCTGCCTGTTTTTTGGGGGTTTTTTTGTTTTTTTTGTAGGAATAGTGGAGGAGGAGCCTTAATTGTATGAGTTGCAAGCATGACAGGATTGACTGCTGATGGAGAGGTGTGTGTGTGTGTGAGAGAGAGAGAGCTCACGGTAGAAGCAGGTGTGAGTATGTCTGACAGGAGATGAGAAACTGTCCTCTTGTGTTCTGCAGGTACCTGATGTGCAGTCATGCAGAGGACCTGCGAGCCAAAGCAGAGTGGGAAGGCAAAGGAACGGCATCCAGAACAAAGCTGCTGGACAAGCTGCAGAGTGAGTGCAGTCTGACTCAACTCATAGTTTTCTTACTACACACAGTTAACACTCTCTCTGTACTGTCATTACCATGTACAGCAAGAGCAGCTGCATCAACAGCAGTGGGTAGTCCTTGTGTACAATATATATTTGAAAATGTCAAGCTGCTTACAAGCTTACGTCTCAACCTGTGCAAACAACAACGTTGAGCAGTGTGCACATCCTGGCCATAACAATCTTAGGATGCAATATTACCTTGATTATAACTGGATGTAAATCTTTAGGCAGTATTAAAATATCATGTTTTCAGTTGCCCAATTGAAACTTATTTAATCACTTTCCTATTGTTTGGGACCGGCTTCACACTGGACACACCAAGAGCGCATTTCTCTGCACCAATCAGCAGCCATTCTTCTTCTCTGCTTTTTTCTAATCACATGGAGAGCTCTGTCCCTCCCTGCTTCTTTGTGTGTGTGTGTCTGTCTCTGTGTGTGTGCTCGTCTCTCTCCCTCTCTGTTTAGACACACTGGATGCATATTATATCATTTATATGATCACATTATTTATATCATATCCAACATATCCTTTATATTGTCAATAATAGAGTATTCAGTGTGTTTTCCTGCCAGAGTCGCTTATGGCTTGTGGAAAAATAGACCACACACCGAAACTGTTGCTGCAGATTGTGAGCCTGACACAGAGTGTGAGGCTGCAGCGCATCCAAAATGAGTGGTTGAACTGCTTAACATGGGCGCCAAAAGCAAGCAGCTGGCGCTTGATGGAAAAGTGGTGGGCTTTGTAGCCTTTCCTTGGAGAAACCTCATCTTATTTGTAGCAGATAAACACATAAATTGACAATTTTGGCACCTAGCTACTTCTCTATAGATACACATACACGTCACCGCGACCTACACAGAGAATGGTGTTATGGGTAACTGTAGGACGCAGAGGATCACAGAGGGCAACGTAAACATATGTACACTTATAAATTGTACCCCCCCCCCCCCATGAGTCATTGTTATGAGCAACTTAAAAAGAAATTACCCCAAAATTAGCTAGAAATTAGTAAAAAGGTACAAAAAAGTAACGTCAAAATTAGAGGAAAAAAAGCAAAAAAGGAAAGGTGTTTTTTAAAAATAAAAAAACAGAAAATATGGGGAAATTACCTCAAAAAAGTGTTTAAAAATATGGTCATGTGTGTCCCAGACCACCTCGGCAGCTGGTTTCAGTGATCAGATCAGAAATGTGTCTTGGTGGCCATTAACGCTTGTGGTTCACGCTGTTCACTAATGATCACATAACCCAAGATGCATGTTAACAGCAGGTGTGAACAGGGTGTAAATGTTCTGAACTGATGAGAATCTTTCTGTGTTTAACTGCAGCATACCTGCCTCCGTCAGTGATGCTGCCTCCTCGCCGCCTGCAGACTCTGCTGAAGCAGGCGGTTGAGCTGCAGAGGGAGCGCTGCCTCTACCACAACACCAAGCTGGACAGTGGACTGGATTCCGTGTCTCTCCTGCTGGACCATGCCTGCAGCCGGTAAGAACCCACACCAGGGCTCCACACAGGCCTGTTTAACCTTTAGGTGCTGTTTGTCCCACAGCCATCAAAGCCTAAAAACATGCATTGTATTAATTCTAGGTGTCGTTCTGGGCTTTTGGCCTGGAATTTGTCATTTTTACTATTTTCCATCCAACAAATGGCATTTTTTACCATATTTGTTATGTAGAAAAAATGCATGCTGTTTCAACTAGGTGCACTGTTACAACCTATGTTACTGCTAATCATTGACATATCTCAGGCTGTGATCATCAAAAAAATCTACTTTGCATGTAGTATATTGAAAATAGTTCATTTTTTGCGTGTGTTTTTTTCCTTATAAAAACATAGCGGCATCATGACAAAAACCTGGCAATTAAAGGGTTAAAATGCTGAAATGTAATGAATATTTGATATACATTATTATAACTGATTTTGGTTTGAAAAAAATAAAACTCAATAAAAGGAGAAAATTTGATTAATATATAATAATTTTTAAAACTTGATTTTAAAAAGTGCATTTTGTGCGCAGTGCAGTTCAAGTGTGTGTAATATTAAAGTGGGCCCTGTGGGTTAAACAAAGTAATCAAGCTTTGATGTGTGTTTCCGGTAGTCTGCTATAAATACGTAATCCTTCAGTGTACATCATAGCCAATCATATTAGATAACTGTCAAACCAATGTATCTGACCATTTACATTGTTAAGTTGTGTTAGCATGATGAAGCTTGATGTCTACCTGTGCGTGTGTTTCTGATCTTTAGGAAACAGTTCCCCTGCTACACTCAGCAGATTCTCACTGAACACTGCAATGAAGTTTGGTTCTGCAAGTTCTCCAACAACGGCACAAAACTGGCAACTGGGTCCAAAGACACCACCGTCATTGTGTGGCACGTGGACACGGTGATCAATCATTTCCTCAGCATCAGTGTCACCTCACAGCACAGAGAATGAGTTGAAAGAAACAGATTTTGACTGGTTTGTGTGTTGGTCAACAGGAAACCCAGCAGCTGAAGTTGATGAAGACTCTGGAGGGTCATGCTTACGGTGTTTCGTACCTGGCATGGAGCCCTGATGACACCTATCTGATAGCCTGTGGTCCTGATGACTGCTCTGAGCTATGGCTGTGGAATGTCCAGGTACAACATGTGTCACACGCTGTCAGCTGCTCATCGGCTTCCTTCTGTCTGACTCATTTGTGATCCACATTTAGAAAAATCAATCAAATATAACTACAGTGACAGTAATTGAATGGCTGCTACTGTTAGCTCTGTGGTGAACATTAATCAGCAGCGGGCCACTGGACAATCAGCTATGAGCTCAACTATGCAGAGGCCACTAGCATCATTCTGTAAGATTTTATTTATGTTTTTGTCTTACAGACTCTGAGGGTCTGTCCTGCAGGCTTTAAACAGCTGGAGAGGGTTCCTGTAAGAAAAGCCAGCATGTTATCACAGATGCCAGTTATGTACTAATACAGAAAGTGTAGAGTAGTTAGTACTGCAAAATTCTTAAAAGGGAACAGCGGCCATTTTTAAGAAATTATATTATTCAGGAGGCTGTATAACATGATGCAAAAAATACGACAACCTGCTCATGAACGTGCATATTGCCAGGGCGCTGGGAAACCAGTAAGTGTCAGCTAGAGCTGGGCGATATGGCTTCTAAATAATATCACAATACTTTTAAGTGATATTGTGATACATGATAAATATCACGATATTTTGAAATCTCAAAACTACTGTAAACTACTAAAATACAAAATAATTAAATGAACCACAGTTACAGATAAAGTAGCTACTGCCATAAAATACATTTACATAAAATACTGTTATAATAAAGTTTAATTAAAACACTGACAAATATAAACAAATATAAAGTTAAATCAAGTGCTGCTATAGATTAATTGCAGTTAATTGTATTTGCAAGTCATAGTGGTGCTTTGTCTAACTTTTTATACCCAAACCACATTCAAATGACAGGAGGAGCTCCTCTTTTAGGGCCCTCTGACTCTTTCAGTCAGAGGCTGGATACAGGTACATTCAAGCAGACAGTGTGAGAAAAAAGTGTTTTTTAAACATTAGAGTATGTCAGCACGCAAAAGCATGAACCTGAAAATGAGCAAAATGTGGGACCTTTAATATAGCAGTATGAAAATTTGAATTCGTTGTTTATCTGCGGTTAACTATGCAGCTGCAGCCCTAATGTATTTTTTGCTCGTAATTAGAAACAGTGGGTTGTTAACTTCTCCATGACAACCAGCTGTCACAGCCTGTCCATCTGTCACTCACTCAGCTCACAACTGATTCTTCATGGTCAACAGGAACTCCCAGTCTTTGTAGCAGAGTGTACTGTCTATCTGCTGCTGCTGGTGACATCAGCTCAGCCCCCTGCTCTTTGCTGATATGTACAAGTCTCCTCAGCTTCTGCTGCACTTTGAAAAAATCTGAACTAATGCTTTAACAACACCATCTATCTTACCCACATGGAAAAGGGTTTTTTCTTCACCCTCCTCCAGCCCTTCATGCTGGCTGTAAAAAGATCCCGGTAATGCTTTGTAAACTTCAGCTGAAGCTACTCTGAAGGTTTCCACAGATACTACAGTAGAGAGTTAGTAACACAAAGACAGTGTTGGTAGGAACTAAGAGTGGGCTAGAGCAAATCCAGATATGGTGTTTTGTGTGTTTGTACCCTTTGTAGTTCTTTTCTATGTATTTGAACACAATCTGGCCAAAATCAAGATAATAATGAGTAAATCAGTTGAATCACTGTGCACAAAAAGGCTGAACTGCTTCTTCTTTTAATTAAATCTTCATTTTGAACAAGAAACAACACGTTTTGCTCACTGCTTCATCGGGTTTGTATAACAATGCACTACACCGTGTTTTATATGGGCTGCAGCTGCAGCTGCAGAGTCCAATCAGAAGCAGGGTGGAAAACCTGCTTAGTAATAGGCCATTTATGGTCACATATGCATGCCTGTTACTTCAAACTGTCACACCTTGTATGAGCAAATGAAACAGATCCTATTATTACATATCAAAAATGATAGTTTGTCAGTAACACGTCATCTTAAAATATCAACAAGACAGATTAACTACATATCCCTACATCATGGGGAAGATAGTGAGAGGGGAGGAGGGAGTGTCCTGCCTTTCCTCTTCATCAATCTGGTTACATAATCTGTAAGCAGAAAAAAATCATTCATTAAATAAATTGCGATGTAGGAAGAAAGAACAATTATCTAAAATTACAATGACGATCAAGCTCAAAGAAAACAAATAAATTATAAGTGGGGAAAGCAAACATTAACCCAGTAACACAAAGATATGCACAAATTCAGTCAATATATAATAGATGTCCAACTTGATGAAGACAGAAGACAAGCTGTGAGGACTGACAGTGCTGTGCAAGAGGATGTGCCTTTGAATGTGTTCATCAAGATAATAATGACTTTTGATCAATATGCATCTTGTAACTTCTTAGATTCTGACTTATTCTTGTATCCCATTCGTGGGCACTGAACAAGACTTTTAGATCCCCCCACACTAACCCAGGACGGTTTGTGTATTCATGGTGTAACCCACCAGACAGTGTTTTAGTATTTTGCATTTTTTTAGTATTTATTTATTTGCACAGTAAAAAAATCAACAAAATAGAACAGATTGTGCAGGTGAGATACAGAAAACCCCTAGAGGCATATAAGAGAATCTCACATCAAAATAAATTACAAAAGCAAAGAAAGAGTCCCACAATATTAAAGCAAGTTCACTCTGCTGCAGTCTGGCAAGCGATCCAGAGGATCTCTGAGCAGCTTCTTTCCTCAGCTCCACCTCATCCTCTGCTCTCCACTATACAAACACTTAACTGCCTCTTCACACACTCTCAAACCTGAAGGGTTAGCAGTATTTGCTTTTTTTTATTTTTCGGGCAATTAGAAGGTCACAACAAAAAAATGGAATAAGTGTGTTGTGGAGTTGTTGTAGTCTGATCTTTTCAGTCCTATTTCTCTTTCCCCGCTTGTGTTGTGTAGACGGGGGAGTTACGAACAAAGATGAGTCAGTCTCATGAGGATAGTCTGACCAGCGTGGCCTGGAATCCAGATGGTAAACGCTTCGTCACCGGTGGCCAGAGAGGCCAGTTCTACCAATGTGTGAGTATCTGTCGCTGACTCTGAGCATTACATACAGTGTATTTACATCACACTCTCTGACTGGAAAAAACACATTTTTAAAGGTGTCCTGACGGTGGTTGAAGCACAGAAGCGAGTGCCACCTCAGTCCACAATTTGCCTAATAATAATGTTTTCATTACCTAAATGCTGCTGGTTTATTTACAAAAGGATGCTTGGATATGATCGGAAATGACATTCTGATAATCGCACACTGACCAGTGCAATCTCTGTTTCATCTGAGCTGGGATGAAAAAAACATCCTTCTAACAAATCTAATGGCTTTGTTTGAAAAACATCAGCCATCCTAAAAAAAAAAAAAAGGTTGTTATGGTACTCTGTTGCCATTCATTTAGTGCCTCCAGGCTGGATCATTAAGGAAGAGGGGGTAGATGTTCAGATGTACAGTACTTTGACCTCACCATCCCTGCTGTCGCCCAGTTACTCAGAAACTTTAAAAGTGCTGACACCACAGAATGTTGGGTCCGATAATGTCTTGAGTTTTATGTTTTCAAATACTGATAAACATTGTGGTGTTGATGGTGTTTCTGAATGCATCCTGTTTCCTCCTGACTCCCAGGACCTGGATGGAAACCTGCTGGACTCATGGGAAGGAGTTCGGGTGCAGTGCCTGTGGTGTCTGAGTGACGGCCGGACCGTCCTTGCATCTGACACCCACCAACGCATTCGGGGGTACAACTTTGAGGACCTGACGGACAGAAACATGTAAGTTACCACTAAAATTAAATAATTACAAATGCTACCAAAATTCATTCACATTTAGATTCATCAGATGAAAATTTCTGAAATAAATTTATATCTGAGGCTGCAGTGACCAGATATGTAGTGTTGTATAATGTAATATGTACTGTCCAATAGGCCTTGGCGAAATTATCCTCCAACACAATATTGGTCCTCACATGTCTATTATAGCTGAAATATATTCAGTTATGCAACGGCTGTTATGAATTTTGCACTATATGCACTATATGCATATTGCACTTTTTCTTTTTCTCTTTCTTCCACTTTGCTTCACTGCATTGTTGCAGTGTATCACAGCAAAGTAACAACATGCTGGCAGACATCTGACACTGTACGTAATTACCCATGTAGGCCTAACCCCATCAGGAAAGATCTGCTCACTGTCTGCTCTCTTTGGCAAAAAGAATGCAATTACAACATTGTGTTTGTTTAATAGATAAGAAAATAACACTTTTTTTGTAGTCATTCACTTTTAGAGAATTACAGTCAAAGGATAAATTTATTTTCAAAAACAGAAGTGCACCAAATGACTTGAATGACTGAAACAGCAGTCATAATAGATAGTGTCTTAACATGTCTCAGCCAGGGAGTCAGCAGGGCCATCAGGAAAGAAGGAGTCAGAGGTATAGGCAGTATTTTGATATTGACATGACAGCTTAATTGAGTGGGTTGTATTGCGTGTGTGTGTGTGTGTGTGTGTGTGTGTGTGTGTGTGTGTGTGTGTGCGTGCGTGCGTATGTGCGTGCGTGTGTGTCTAACCTGCCCGTTATGCAAACTATTTGTCTTGTTTTGTGGCATACCTGTGTTTTGGCCTCTCTGTGCAGCAGTGTGTGCTCTGCCTGTGGTTGATGATGTGTGTCGTATCATTGCAGAGTGCAGGAAGACCACCCCATCATGTCTTTCACTGTTTCCAAAAACGGAAGGTTAGCTCTGCTCAATGTTGCAACTCAGGTGAGCAGCTTGTTACTTCCTCACATTCACACAGCAGCACAGTATCACTTCCCCTTCATTTTATCTTCAGTCAATGGCTGAAATATTGGGTCTGGTGATTTGAAATGTATGTCTCAATAAATGTTGTGTGTTTGTAGGGAGTGCACCTATGGGACCTCCAGGACCGGGTGCTGGTGAGGAAGTACCAGGGGGTGACCCAGGGCTTCTACACCATCCACTCCTGCTTTGGAGGGCACAATGAAGACTTCATCGCAAGTGGCAGTGAAGGCAAGACAACAGAAGGCAGCTCAGACAGACCAACAGATTAAAATTAACATAGTATCACTACAATGACATCATCAGTAGTTATTTTCTCAGACTTGGCAAGGCACCTTTAGAACCATAGACTGAGGGAGGAATTATGGCATAAGACATAAATAAACAACTGTGCAAACCCACGCAGAGATGGCGCTGGGTAAAACTGGGTCACAGAGTTGATGGACACATCTCCCAAATCTCAACAAGATGTCATGCAGACATGCGCGTTAGGGAAGTTAAAAATAAAATCAAAGTGAAAATTAAGTATGGAACAAACAGTACAATTATTATAAACAGCTACGCATTCATTTCCAAGTGACCCCTGTAGGCTGCACCTTCGCCCACATGCAGCCTGGAGAACCACAACTCCAGCCTGAGAAGTACGCCACACCATGAGTGAATAGATTCTTAAATAATCAGTGAAGTCACCATTTAATTCTAATCCAGTAATCCAGTCCTAATAAAACCAGCTGTAGCACGCTAAGTTTTAAAGATAACATAATGATAACATATTAAACTAGATGACTTAAGGTATCGGTTGGTACCACTCATGCTATCTAGTCGGGAAGGGAGGAAAAGAACGCTCCAAAGTTGCACTACATTTTGGCAAGGGATATTATTTTTGAGGGGAGAGAGAGGTGCAAAACAGGTAAAGTGTTTCAGGTAATTCTTTAAACACTGGGGAGGGAGAAATGTTTTTGATTCGCCATGGGGGGACAGTTAACGTAAGTGGCTGTATTTTGTGTTCAAAACTCACAACTGGGTTTTTGCCCCAGCCATCCCCCTTCACTGATAAATAAGTCTGTAAAAACAGTGTGTTTAATATTTCTGTATAACAGAATATTTTTTTATATAACCCCCATGGGTGTGAATGAGGGGCCCATTTTGGAAAACTTTGTCCTCCTGCCTAAAATTTCTAATGGCTGGCCTGCCTGCTGCTGCAGCTTCACATGAAAAACTTTTATTATAAAGTGGTCACAGAAAATACAATGTGTTTGTCAGTCAGAATCAGAATCAGTTTATTGTCCCTTCCATATATAAGCTAGCACACATGGAGGTGAAATACTGTGTCCCACAAAACAAGACAGCAGCCATTTGCAGTATTTATTGATGACAGATGAGTCTGAAGTACTGCAGTGAGGAGCAGAGAGGAGCAGTGAGGAGCAGTGGAGCAGTGAGGAGCAGTTCACTGTGCTATCAGGTTAGCTCTGTGTTTGAGTACAAAATGTTGCCAAATACAAGCTTTTGCTTGTCATTTTGATCCCAGATCCTCCGCTGTTGTCTTGATGGTTGAAGCTCATCAAGTTATTAATGAAATCTGACTCCTGCTCCTTTGTGCTGCCACTGCCACTCTGCTGCTGCTTTACCGAGCTGACACAGTTTAGAACTGTGTTTTCCTTTGTCCTAAGTATGTATTTTAAAAAAAGTTAACTTTGGTGGGCTAATACTTGTTGAATGCCTGAACATCAGTGCAGCAATAGTCTGGTGACCTTTACAGGGTGTACCCCGTCTCTCGCTCAGTGTCAGCTGGGATAGGCTCTAGCCCCATGTGACCCTTAACAGGATGAGTGGTTACAGCTTATGAATGAATGAACAGCATGTAACATGGCGTAGCACACAGTAAACTGATAGCTGATGAAATTATGTCCTGTTTCCTGTCAGACCACAAAGTTTACATCTGGCACCGGCGCAGTGAGCTGCCCATCGCAGAGCTGACTGGTCACACCCGCACAGTCAACTGTGTAAGCTGGAACCCCGTCCTGCCGGGACTGCTGGCCAGCGCCTCTGACGACGGGACTGTCCGAATCTGGGGACCTGCCCCCTTCCTGGATGTTCAGGATGCAGAAGGGCTCAACGGTATGAACATGACAACTACTCACTGTATTTAAAGAGCATACATCAAGATGTTTTTAAACAGTCAACAAGAAACAAATTATATAATATCAATGAAACATAATTGAACTGAGACAAAAGAAGAAGACAAAAACAGTTGATGAGACTGCAGTTCTGCATAAATGCTTTTTTTAAGAGAGACAGAAATGAAGAAACAGGAACTTCCGGCACGACTCCAACATGGCGGGAGCATAAAAAGGGAGCTCCCTGACATTAAGATTAAAAAGGTCCTATGACCTATCAGTTTGAGAAAGTGACGATAAATGCACAAATGTGGTGGTTAGGGCAATTAGTAAGACCAGAGGAAAAAATCGAAAGTCAAGTAAAAATGCAAATTTGAACCTCAAACAAGATAACGAGCCAGCTAAGCTAATAGGCGAGTCAACCGAATTGATGTGAGAGACTACTGAGCTAGCTGAGTCAACAGGTGATAGAGGGACAACCAACCTAGCAACGAGACCGAGCCAAGAAGGAGAAGAAACACAACAACCTGCTAAAAGTATGGCAGACCTGAAGTCAATATTGCAAGGGATACGTGAGTTTCGCCGGGAGAACTTTGAAAACCTGAAAGAAATCAAAGATGATATTAGGAAGACAAACAATAGGATAGATGACACTGAGAAGCGGGTCAAGGAAACAGAGGAGCGCACTCAGAACCTGGAGGAAGGCACGTTGGAGCTCATGGAGCTGCAGAAGCAGGTCGAGACCAGAATGACAGATTTAGAGGGGCGCGCAAGGAAGGAGAATGTTCGGATCCATGGGGTGAAGGAGGGTGCAAGGCAACACTCAATCGATGATCACTTTTGTTGAAAACCTCCTGAGGGAGAAACTGGACTAACCCACATCACTGAGCAACCTACCAAGGACTCCCCGCCTAGATCCATTGTGATGAAGTTACAAAGTTTCCAGAATAAAGAAGAACTTATTAAGATAGCCTGGCAGAAAAAGGGCTTCACATATGAGGGGAGAAAGGTGTTTCTAGACCACGACTATGTGCCGGAGATTTTGAAAAAATGCAACAAATGCGCAGAGGCAAAAAGGGTACTAAGAGATAAGAATCAACAAAACAGGGTAAATCAACAAAATTGCTGGCATAAAAAACTAAACAGCAGGCAAAAAACAATATCTGTAGAATAAAGGACGCAGATACAGGATCAACAGTGGACAAAACAGGGGAAATTCAAAAGTGCTTTGAAACTTATTGTAAAAATCTATATGCTCAACCAAAAACTAGTAATAAAACTCAGATGGACCAATTTTTAGAGAACTTAAATTTACCAAGAGTAACAGAAGAAGAACAGAATCAGACTTTAACGGCAGAAATTACAGACGAGGAAATAAATAAGGCGATTTCAAATCTTAGGGCTGGCAAGTCCCCAGGTTCAGACGGATACACTGCAGAATGGTACAGATCGCTTAAGGTAACATTAATCCCACTTCTGCGGAAGGCATTTAACTGGGTGTTGACAGAGGGAGAAATTCCTCATTCATGGAGAGAAGCTATGTAATTCCAAAGGAGGGAAAGGACCAGCTGGAATGCTCCAGTTATAGACCTATCAGTGTACTTAATCAAGATTACAGATTGTTTACAGCCATTTTAGCCAGACGTCTAGAAATAATTCTGCCAGAAATAATCCACTTGGACCAGACGGGATTCATAAAACAAAGACAGGCGCAGGACAATATCAGGCGCACTCCACATGTAATGCAACATGTAATCAAAAATCAGATAGAGACAGTAGTGGTGGGATTAGATGTGGAAAAGGCATTTGATTCTGTAAAGTGGGATTTCCTATATAGTGTGCTGGAGCGGTTTTGCTTCCGCAAGACATTTATTAAGGTTATTCAGGCCCTGTATAATAATCTGACAGCTAGGATCAGGATCAGTGAGAGTCTTTCAAAGTTTATCACATTAGAATGAGGCTGTCGTCAGCATTGCTCAGCGAGTCTGCTTCTTTTTGCCATTTTTTGGAACCCCTGAGCTATTGGATAAAACAAAATGAAAATATAACAGGTATAGACATGGAGGGAGGGATACAAAAAATAGCTTAATTTGCTGATGATGTGCTAATATATTTATCAAGCCCGAACACGTCCCTTCCTGCACTTATGACAACCCTTACAGATTATGGTCACCTATCGGGTTTTAAAATAAATATACAAAAAAACTCAGGTTTTTACTTTCAATTATAGACCAGGCCAAGCGATTAGAGACAAGTACAAGCTCAATCAAAATCAATAAAATATTTGGGAGTTAATCTACCTCAAGATTTAGGAAAATTAAAATCCACCAACTACGATCCGTTACTCAATAGAATTAAATCTGATATCAGCAGATGGAATTTGATACCCTATATGAGTTTTACACAAAGAGTGGAGGTGATAAAAATTAATGTACTGCCGAGGCTTCTGTACCTGTTCCAGAGTCTACCGGTGGAGGAGACAGATATTGAATTCAGGGAATGGAATAAAATGATCTCTAGATACGTCTGGCAGGGGTGGAGACCGAGGATTAGGTACACAACGCTGCAGTTACCGAAAAATAAAGGAGGGCTAGCACTTCCGTGCATGAAGAGCTATTATCAAGCTGCACAAATAAAAGCATTGCTAAATGTATACAATCCTTCCTACTCAGCGAGATGGAAAGAAATTGAGGCCAGCACAACAGACGGGGTTTCTAAACAGGCTATAATAGGGGACAACAACTTGAGAAAACACCTCAATGAAGGGACAACCCATGGTTGGATATATCACTGAAGCTTTGGTTTGAATTAATCACGAAAAACAATTTGAGGATACAAAGTAGATTATTAAGATGGATTGGGTATGATTACGGATTTATACAAAATAGAACAGATAAGAGTTTTCAAAATTGGGAAAGGGGACCTACGATGTTCTGGGAGCTCTTAAGAAAGAAGAAGATTAAACATTGTCAAGAGATAAAAGACCAATTTAGGCTGACACATTGAGATCAATACAGACATTTTCAATTAAGGCATTATCTAGAGCAAACACTAAGGGGAATAATAGAGAGGAGGGGATTAGCAGTCATTGAGATGTTTATTTCAGCATATGAAGCAAAACTGGGGGAAAAAACTTATTTCAAAATGATATGGGAGTGGAAGACTTAAAGGTAAATGACACAGTGTATACAAAAGAGAGGGGAGAGAGAGGCAAATATTGTCATATTAGTGGATGAATGGGAAGAGATAAATGAACAGCAGTGGAGAACAACTTGTTCCTTGTCTTGGAGAACATGGGTGGAAGAATATCATAAGATTTTTGAGAACACCAGCGCAAGTGTTGGCGATTATGTGGAGCTGATAAAGCTGACCACTTTCACGTATTCTGGAGTTGCCCCTCCATTTGCAGCTACTGGCAGGAGATTAAGAAGTGCATGGATAAAATACTGAAGGTAGACCTCCCACTTACATTTGAGGTATTATACTTGGGGAAACTGGACAAAGATTTTACAAGATTAGAGGACAAACATATTTATAGAATAATGTTGACTGCAAGCAAAAAAAGCGATTACCAGGAAATGGATGAAGAATGAGGTACCTAAGGTTGAGGACTGGATTGAAGTTATACACCATATATATGTGATGGAAAAGTTAACTTTCTCTATGACACTGGAGGTGGACAGATTTAAAAGAATTTGGGAAAATTGGATAGAGTTCATAAAACCAATTAGGTCAGACTTTATTTGAGTTGTCCATCATTAGATGCAATGTACAATTTTGCAGTCCTCCTACAGCTTGTTCACAAGTGTGCTCGAACAAAACTATTTTTATATCGCTTAGTTTTACACCTCAAGAC
The DNA here is from genome assembly GCF_008729295.1 of Plectropomus leopardus. Lineage (NCBI taxonomy): Eukaryota > Metazoa > Chordata > Actinopteri > Perciformes > Serranidae > Plectropomus > Plectropomus leopardus. The sequence goes on along the minus strand of NC_056469.1, from coordinate 1,302,520 downwards.
TAAAAACCTCTTCCCAGAGGGGAGAAGCTGGAACTCACCGTGCAAAGGATGCAGTTCATCGGCTAACCACTGTAACTGTCTGGTATACAGGGATGCCGGGTTCAGCTGGGGCTCACCAAGCAGCTTACTTGACCATTTCACAATCTGATTTAAAGAGTTCCTGTTCTTTACAGAGAGACCTCCAAACCATGACACCAAAGAAAAGGATAAAACTGATTCAATAAAAGTATAATAAAATAAAATCATCATGGTTTTATCAACGTGGAAGTAGTACAGTAGTACACAGTAGGACAGTGGAGTCACTGGTGTCCTTTTGTTACACACAGCTGTACAGTTTAGTTTTGAGTCAATGACAGTCCCAGTCCCAAGGCCACACATTGCACTGACTGGCCATTAATGGTTGTGACATCATTGGTGTGAGCAAGTTTTCTAAAATTAATAATCACATCTTTCGTTTTGGCTATGTTCAACTGAAGATATGACTTTCATTATTCTGGAGGAGACTTACAGCAACAGAGTCATCAACATACTTTATAATGGTCCTGTTCTCATATTTGCTCTGACACATGTTTATGATGATTATGGTGATGATGATGATGATGATGAAGATGAAGAAGATGGTGGTGATGATGATGATGATGATGATGATGATGATGATGACAGTAATGTAATGTAATGTAGTTTTATTTAGACAGGGACAGTGCACAATAAAACATTAACCTTATATGAAATAAGGAGAGATGCATTGTACCAAGTTCTAGCAGAGCTGCTATTTTCCGCCTCTTATAGAATAAATTAATACTTAAATGATAGAATTGGATTAAATAAAATACAAAACATCATCCATCCATCCATTTCCGTCCACTTATCTGAGGACGGGTCGCGGGGGCAACAGATAAAGCAGAGCAGGTGTCCCTCTCCCCAGCAACGCTTTCTAGTTCCTCCCGGGGGACCCCAAGGCGTTCCCAGGCCAGACAAGATATGTAATCCCTCCAGTGTGTTCTAGGTCTGCCCCGGGGCCTCCTACCAGTAGGACATGCCCAGAACACTTCTAGCGGGAGGCTCCCAGGAGGTATCCTGATCAGATTCCTGAACCACCTCAACTGGCCCCTTTCGATGTGAAGGAGCAGCGGCTCTACTCCGAGCTCCTCTCGGATGTCTGAGCTCCTCACCCTATCTCTAAGGCTGAGCCCAGCCACCCTCCACAGGAAGCTCATCTCAGCTGCTTGTATCCGCTATCTCATTCTTTCGGTAACTAACCAGAGCTCATGACCATAGGTGTGGGTCGGAACATAGATGGACTGGTACATCGAGAGCTTCACCTTCTCACCACAGCAGTCCAATGCAACTCCTGCATCACTGCGGATGCCGCACCAAACTGTCTCTCCATCTCACGCTCCGTTCTGCTCTCACTTGTGAACAAGACCCCAAGATACTTGAACTCCTTCGCTTGGGGCAGCAACTCACTCCCCACCAAGAGGGGACAATCCACCATTTTCCGGCAGAGAATCATGGCCTCAGATTTGGAGGTGCTGACTCTCATCCTGACCACCACTGTTTGGTGATGGAGGCAACAGAACCACATCATCTGCAAAAAGATGCAATTCTGATGTCCCCAAACCGGACCCCTTCCTACCTCCGGCTGCACCCTGAGATCCTGTCCATGAAAATCACAAACAGAATCGGAAGACAATGGACAACCCTGGCGGAAACTAACACCAACTGGGAACAGAACCCGCATTTATTCCTCCTGAATTTGAGGTTCAACAATGGGACAGAGCCTCCTTTCCAGCACCCTGGAGTAGACTTTCCCTGGGAGGCTGAGTAGTGTGATACCCCAATAATTGGAGCACACTAAAAAATGGGAACCACTACCCGGTCTGCCACTCCACAGGCACCATACCCAACCTCCACGCAACACTGAACAGACGTGTCAGCCAAGACAGCTCTACAATGTCCAGAGTCTTAAGCATCTCAGGGCGAACCTCTTCCACACCAGGCGCCTTGCCACAGAGGAGCTTTTTGACTACCTCAGTGACCTCTGCCAGGGATATGGATGAAGTTTCCCCCGAGTCTTCACACTCTGCCTCCTCCACAGAGGATGTGAAGGCAGGGTTCAGGAGTTCCTCAAAGCGGTCCTTTCACTGTTCGACAGTATCCCCGGTCCAGGTCAGCAGTTCTCTCCTGCTGAGGACAGCCTGAGATAAGCCCTGCTTCCCCTTTCGGAGACGTCTCACAGTTTGCCAGAACTTCCTTGAGGCCAACTGAAAGTCCTCCTCCATGGCCTACCTGAACTCCTCCCACACCCGAGATTTTGCTTTGGTGACCTCCTCCACTGCAGCCCTTCTGGCCAACTGGTACCAGGCCTGCCCAATCTACAAAAATTGTGATAGTGATATTTGTGATGATGATGACTGCTGGTAGTGATGATGATGATTGCGATGGTGATGAAGATGATGATTGTGATAGTGATAATTGTGATGATGATGATGATGATGATGATGATGATGATGGCGACTGTGATGGTAGTGATGATGATGGTGGTGACAATGATAATGATGCTAGTGATGATGAAGATGATGATTGTGATAGTGATAATTGTGATGGTAGTGATGATGATCGTGATGGTGATGATGAAGATGATGACTGTGATAGTGATGATGAAGATGATTATAGTGATGGTGATGATGATGATGGTTGTGATGACGATGATTGTAATGATGAAGATGTTGATTGTGATGGTGATGATGATTGTGATGATGAAGATGAGGATTACCGTGGTGGTGGTGATGATGATGGTGATGATTATGATAGTGATGATGAAGATGGTGATGATGTTGATGATGATGGTGATGGTGATGATGATGATGATAATGATGATTATGATGATGATGTGACCTCTGTGTATGTCTCTCTCAGAATGCTGCAGCATGGACAGCTGATGGCGTGCTGTGGCGATGACCCTGAGGAGCACTGAGACTCTTGTAGACACTTGAATGGATGACGCACGGACAGCTGGTGATGAGACAGCAGCGTCCTGGAGACGGAGCCGGTGCTGCTGCTCATCAGGATGTCACAGCACAGAGATGTTAGACTCAGTGACATTATTGAGAGCAGAGCCAACCACATGAAGCTGGCCTCTACATCTTCCTCCTCCCGACCCACTCCCTCAGCACCATCCAGGACCATCAAGGACCATCCAGGACCACCCACCTCCTCTTATTTATTATCAACCACATTATTTATTCAGGAGTAGTTCACTAACTTGTGATAGGCTGTGACGTAGCAGCGCTTTGTTTGGGGGGGGGTAGTTTTCCTCAGTTCCGAATCTGAGCTGCTCATATGAAGAAGCTTCGACTTTATTTCTCTTTCACCTACTGATCCTTTTACCAGATTTTAACTAGAGGAACATTTGATGGATGGATCCAATCAACAGAGTATCTTTAAATGAAAAGTTTTACGTAATCTTGTCTTGTTTTTATGCAGAGTACATTTATGAATTCTCTCTCCAGTTGCTGCTTCTAGCCAGAGAAAGAATAGTATTTGAGGAGCATGTTGCATAGGATTGCACAGGATGTTTGACACTGGCAGTGTGTCCTGAAAGATGCTTTGTGAGAGTCTACAGCCGCTGATGTGGTAAAACCTATACAGTTCAGAGGATTATCTGTCACCCCGTACCCCCTCACATGGATTATCTGTGTACTTTCCTTCATGCCGTCAGTGTGGATTTGCTCTTTCTTTTGCTGTGACTAGCTTCACTCTTTGCTCTTTCTTTCTGTTGCCATCCCTCCCTGCATACACACAGCAGTCTACATGCGATTTTCACTTGGTCTGTTTTCGTTGTTCCAACTTATTACCGTGTTTGTTTTGTGTTTACTACGAGTGGAGAAGGAACATCTGAAGAGACACTGATTTCTTACTGTACCCAGTAGGGCCCCAAAATCCTGGTTCATCTGTGAACTGTGAAAAAATAAGACTGGTGTTTTTCTCTGTTTCAGATGGTCATCAAATTCCATGAAAAGACCAGAGCCAATAATGTGTTAGTATGTCTGTCAAAACTTTGTGACCTCTTTATCCAGTCTGTGGCACTCAGCTCCAAACTCATTGGTTACTACTGACCATGGCAATCTTAAAAGGGTCTGTATGTGATATTCAGAGCATTAATACAGCAGCACACCACTGTTAGCTATGTGAAGATAGAGTGGAGTAATGGCATCCTGAACAGAGGATGAAGTCACGCTCCCTCTGTGTGTGATGTAATGAGAGCTTCTCTAGCCGATGTTGTGGTAAGCTGGTCCACCGTGCGTGCTTTCTAGTGCATGTGTATATCTCACAGGGCTGTAACCAACTCAAATTATTTCAGTCAAATCAGATTTGGCCGATAAATATTGAATATTCGATTATTCTGGTTTTGTCTGCAGTTTGCAACAACATTTTTTGCTTTTTTGTACACTAGATATCAAACAGAAGCCAGAGACTGTATTGTATTGAGTTGCTGTGAGCTGTGAGGAGTGTTATCTCGGAGCCTTACAGTGCAGAGTCTCTCTTTCTTTGTGCCGCTGCGTCGCACCTGCTACTGCCTCTACCAAAGAGTAGCGTAACAGTCAAGAGAGTTCACTCCACAGTAAAGTCTGGGGACCAAAATGTCCCCAGACTTTGACAGCACACTGACTAGCCTCTGAGTGATGATTCCAATCTCCGTCTCTCAGGGGGCAGTGCTAGTATCTCACAGGTTTGCTCATTGCCACCGCTTTGCAGGCAGGGCCCCGTTCGTTCCTATGGTACCTGCTCAGTAGTGCATCAAGCAGCGGTATGAAAGTACCCAGATCCTCCGTATTACTGGGCCCATGAGGCTTGTGCACAGTGTGCTAGAGCAGGTAACTTCCGCCGGCAGAGCGACTGACATCCGGTTTAGCGCTCTGCTAGCTTGAATGGCTGTCAAAAAATAAAAATCTTGCTGCTCTTTTAGACTTTCTAAATGTTATGAAACTGGATGGCTTAAAGCTAGATAGTGAAATGAATTGTTCCACGGGTGTTTTGACGTTCACAAAAACATATCCACTGATTTACAGACGTCTCTTTCCTGATGAAAGAAAAAAAGAAAATGTCAATGGGGAAAAGTCTTTCTGGGCCCATGTGTATCATGTGACTGATGCAGGCGTTGTAATTCCACTTTTGGCCACTATGTAAAATTATCTTCAAAGCCTGGCGCACTACCTGCGGACTTGTAGCCTAGTGTGCTATGACCATAGGCTACAATGAAATATTGCACATCACAATATACGGTAATATCAGTGAAAGTCAGGATGTAGGCTAGATAATGACCTCACAGACCACAGCCATCTACAATGTTGTCTCTGTTTAAAGGTACAGTACTACAGCCTCCTCCACCATCACCTTTGTTGTTGTGTGAAACTTTTGACTCCGTCCTCTTTAGCCATCTATTGGCTGTATCTATGGCAACATAAAGGAAGCATGGATGTATAAAGGCAGCAACGTTTACACTGTCTGAAACAGACAGGTCTATTTTTCTACGTAAAGGGAGAATGAATGAGCCGTACCAGCATTAGCTCTGTCAGCACTCTTGCTGTTGTGTAGCGCTGTTCATGGAGTTAGCACCATTAGCTGCTGGCTCAGCCACCACCATGTTGAGAACCGTGTGCAGACAACTCATACGCTCTGAATTTTGCATAAAGCCCCTTTAAAGAAAAACAGGCTCAGTCATTTCCTTCAGCAGCTGCTCACTGTAGATTTAACAACAGCCACCCAAAGAGGAGGACACAGTGCATGTGCTGGGGACTATTTTCAGTAGAGGATTAATCCACATTTGGTGCTCTAGTATTTGGGACAGCAGGATGTCCCATTGTATGTGTGGGACTGGTCAAAATCTATTCAGTGTGTGTTCATGGTAATGAAGGAATAGTTTGTGTATAACAATTGAGTGGTATGATAGAGAGGAATAACATCAATCGAGAGTTATTTTTTTGGTTGGTCTTCGTATAAGATTCGTTAATGATTTTAAACACAAGTAGAAAATTGCCTGCTTTATCCTTTACCCTTTGAAACCGGGGGAAATTGGCTTGATTTCTTTCAAAAACATGGGAAGAAGGCAATGATCAACTTAAGAGGAAAACTACAGGAAAATTACCAGAAAATTAGTAAACAAAACAAACAAAAAACAAATAATAAAAAAATGAATTAAATGACTGTGAAAAAGGTGCTAAAAATATATTAATGCTGTAAAGTAATTTTAATTATTTAATCATGATAATTATAATGCAGTCTCATGTTTTTCCCTGGCTTAAAAAAAAATAAATCTACGAATTTCTTGAAATTGACACTAACATTTCTTGCTTAGTTGCCTATTGCCACGAACCAACTTGCACGGAGATCAAAGGTTTAATGCTCGTGAAAAGCGTGTTAATGCAGCACAAGAAAAGTGATGTTTGAAAGGGTTAAGTGTAAGACATCACCAGTGAAATGAGAGGACACTAACAAAAATGATGGAGTGTGTATGTGTAAGAATCAGTGTGTAAAACATTTGTACACACGTGTAACATAACGTTATTATGAACTTCTACAAAGTGTTTCCCTTCAGAGAGTCAAAAGAACAATCTTGTCTACTATGATATTCTGTGTAATCTGTGCTGTATATTTGTATGTTCTGGCATGAGGCTGTGTGCGAGTGGCAGATAGGATGATGCGTGTTTCAGGGTTCCCAGGCCTCTTCTCTACTGTCATATTCAAAAAGGTTTCAGCTGCTCTGTCAGAGCTCTATACCAAATGCACTACTGTTGTAATATAAAGCCGCACATTTTCAATTTTGACTGCTGACAAAACTCCAGTGCAGTCAAGTGTCCATTCTAGATTGCTGATTTCCATGACATCTTTCCAGACTGCTTCTACAGAGAATCATTTTTCCAAAACTTTTTTCCAGTCCTGGCCGATTACTGCAGGACTGTGGGAACCCTGTGTATCTGCCCAGACGCCGTCACCAGCTTCAGCTCTTCCTCACAGAGCACACACGCTATTGGTACACAACGATAGATGTCGCACACACTTGATTCAGTCACTGATGTGGTGTTCTAGTTTCTGCTTTTGAACTTTATTTGTTTCTTTCAAGTATTTCAAGCTTCTCTTCTTTTCTCTTCTTGTTGTAAGAAGCCAGAGTAGGAACTTTGTTTGCTTGCAGGCAGTTTCTGCCACAAACCATTTTACACTTTAAATGTGTTATTACAAAAAGTGATTGTACTGTTCTATATTGTCTGTAGGAGAAGTGTTATGTATGCATATTTTAAATAAAGCATTCAGGGTTTTAAAATGTCATTTAATTCGATGTCCCTCTGTAGATCTTTACTTTAAAAGAACAAAGAATCTCAGCCATTTTGACATGGTTTGTCTTTCATTATTTGAAAGAACTATTGGATTGTTTCCTCTTTTTTCCTTTTGTCCTACCTTTTTATGATGGGACAATTGATATGTTTCTTCCTGTGTCTTGGTGACAGAACCCTTTAGACTGTGCCCATGAACACTGCATGCTTTTTTGATTGTTTCAGCCACTGCAAGTACACTTTAAAAATTAAACAATTGTTTCACTGATATAAAAAGGGTCCTCACAAAAACTCATCTGTCTCTGCAGTATAAAGATGCAAATCCATTTTAAACTTGTGCTACATGAGCAGAGAAAACAGAGAAAATGATTGGGGTATTGGCTTCTGCTCAAAGGTAGAAAACCTACAACTACCAGAATGCATCAGACTAAAAAACGCCCCTGCTGGTGGGTAGTAATGCGACCTCGTCCGTTTGACACAAAGGCAGCCGGCTGGATCTCATCTTCAAGTTAAACAATAAGCTGAATCATTTAAGATGAGAAATATGTAGCTCATTAACAGAATCTTGGTTTATATTTGATCAGAGCAGCTGAGATTTACTCTTTGGTCTCGTTTTTTTGTCCTTCATTTTGGCTGTGCAGGAACCACCAAACTCTATTGCAAAATGGGATAAAAATACATTTCTGAAAACTTAAGCAAAATATAGGCAATGCAATAACATAATCTTGATTTTTATTTGAGTAGCTGGTTGAAAATCAGCAAAGTATCCCTTAAAGTACATTAAGTTGACTCAAACTAAGCATTTTAATGATATGTAGTGTAGTGGATGATGAGGACAACTCTTGATAAGATGATATTTAAATGCCTCCCCAAAACTGAAACTTGTTTAGGAGATTCCTTAGATGAACCTCGGAGTCAGCTAATGGACCTAACTGCCTTGTTGAACTTACAACTCTTGTAAGCAGAACTAAATTACGACAGATTTTATTGCCCGACCAACAGTTTGAGTTAACTTACGACTCATTTGGGGCAACGAGCTGTACACTGAGCGCCTGCAAAGACTCAAGGAGACATCAGGAGAAATGGACAATTTATGTCTTTGTTACACAACCAACAGGTGACATACCCGCACATCTACAGACTGTAAGAGAGGAGCACATTAACTGATTTTTGTATTATGCGACCTTTCATAACCCCCTGCCAGCAGTGTGCTACACACTGAATGGAAAGACTCTTAGTACAGAGTTGCATTTTGATATGCATCTCCTCTATCTGTATCTTAATTATCCTTTCTTTACACTGTTGTGTACAGATGCCAAATTGTTTTGTAATTATGTGAATTGTGATTTTCTAATTATAGGTTTTGTTGATACACCTTTGGTCATATTAAGTACTTTTATACTTTGTTATTTTTTGATGCTAGTACTTGTTATACCTTTACTCAAATAGGATCTTTAATAACCTTTAATTATATCAGTGTTTTGACACCGTAGTATTACACGTACGTTTTTTTTTACACATATTTGTTCTGCCAAATAATTATTTGGTTTTCTCATAAGTGTTCGGTATCGATCAGCAGAGGAGAGTGTCATGGTTTCAAATATTGAAGATTTGAAGGCCTTTAATGAACTCTATCAATACTCAAGGAAGAAATTAGATCATGACAGTTAAAACAGTAGAAGTGATAGAAGGGAGAAATGTATTTTTCAGGCTTTGACTGTCAAGCATCACACCTTTTTTGTCACAGGAGTTGGCGCTTTTTGGCTTTTTGGGTTTTGGGCTCTTTGTGCTTTTGGACTTTTGGGCTTTTGCCTCCCCACCCCCCCTCCTGTGCTGCAGCCCTGAGATGCTGTGAGCTGCTGTTTATCTACCTTGAAAGAGAGAACTTTTGAAACAGCCCGTGCGACATGTGTTCTAAATGACGATTCAGAACCAAAGGACACGAGAGAGACTGTGAGACAAAGAGAGACTTCAAATGAGACCTGAAGCCTGATAAGCTTTCATCCTGATCTCATCTCAGCCACATGAGGTGTCAGAAGATGATCCAGCTGTTCATGGAGAGATGGAGGAATCAAACTCAAGCCGAGTTTGCAACGCTTAAACCGACCGAGGCCAGCCATCGGAACCACAGGAGTGTAACCGAGCTGTCCGTCCAGTGTCCTTATAAAGGCCACACTGCAACTTTCCAGAGCGAACCGTTTCCCTGGCATCGAGACTTCTGAGGGAGGTGAAACGATCTTTCCTGTGCTGTTATGGGGTTGATGCTCTTAAATGATAGGGACACATATGAAGCGTTAGACCTAGGTTATTAATACAATTATGGGGTATTCTCTGATCAGGCCTCTTCTTTATCTTTCCTTGTATGTTTTATGGAATAGGTTACCTCTCTGCTTTTAATCGATGCTTGACATAGACATTTCTTCGATCTTAACTTTTCATCTGCTTGATCATCTTGCACTATTTCAGTGCACCTGACCAAGTCCAGATGTCACATCTAATTCAGTTTCTCACTGGTTTTCATCCCCTCATTTTTATCGTCACTTCATTTATTAGTTTGTTAGTGTTTTGCTGTGTAGTGAGTAGTTTAATAAGCCTTTCATTTATAAAGACACTTGATCTTGTGATTTTTGTGTGTATAATTTCGAGTCCCTGTACACCTGGAAAAAGAACTCTTTAGCAAATTATGAGATTATATTAATTTATAAGGCAAAATGGGCTATCAACCTTTCTATTTTAATGTGGTGCTCTGAGGTTTTTAAACTCTTAATTTTTAATGTAAACTTATTGTTCCTGATAGCCAAGGTTGAGTCCCATTACTCCACTTCATCTTTATACCACCCCCCTGCAAATTGCCACCTTAGCGTGTGTGTGTGGGGGGGGGGGGGGTTGCGTGTCCCTGTGATCCTGGGAGCTGTGTTGTCAGGAGCTCTAGCTCCTGGTAGGGTCACCCAAGGCAAAGAGGTCCCAGGGGAGGGGCCAGACTAAGAGCAATTCACCAAGACCCTGATGATACGGCCAAATCAAGCGGAGTTAACCTTTCCCAGTTTGGGGACACTGGGGCACCACCCAAGTCTGTCTCCAGAGAGGGGGCCCGGTGTCCCTGTACTGGACGAGGTTATCAAAGGCCAGCGTCTGGGGGCTGGGTCTTTGGCCATCGGTCCTGGTCGGGCTCAGCCTGAAGGATTTACATGCTGCCGCCACCCTGAGGGCCCACCGCCTGCAGGACTGGAAATCAGGGCTGGGTGCATTGTGTGCCGGGCAGCAGATAGGGGCGGGGCCCCGGCCGTGCTGACCCCTGGCTTCGAAGGCTAGCTCTGAGGATGTGGAACGTCACCTCTCTGGCGAGGAAGGAGCCGAAGCTTGTGCAGGAGGTGGAGTGGTACCAACTAGATATAGTTAGGCTCACCTCTATGCACAGCTCTGACTCTGGAACCGTAACCTTGGAGAGGGGCTGGACTCTCTCCTTCTCCAGAGTTGGCCAGGGTGAGAGGCACCCGGCAGGTGTGGCGATACTCACAAGTCCCTGGCTGAGCGCAACTATGTTGGAGTTCTCCCTGGAGAACGAGAGGGTCGCTAAGAGGAGGTCTCTCACTGTTGTTTGTGCTTATGCACCAAACAACGATGCCAACTGGGGGCTCCATTGTTCTCCCGGGGGACTTCAGCGTTCACTTGGGCAACAATGGAGTGACCTGGAGGGGCGTGATTGGGAGGAGTGGCCTGCCCAATCTGAACATAACAAACACCATGTTCGAGCATAGAGATGTTCATGAGTGTACTTGTTACCAGAGCTCCCTAGGCCAGAGATCAATAATCAACTTTGTGGTCGTATCATCTGATCTGCAGCTGTATGTCTTAGACACTCAGGTGAAGAGAGGGGCGGAGCTGTCAACTGATCACCACCTGGTGGTGAGTTGGATCAGGTGGTGGGGGAGACTGCCGGAAAGACCCGGTAAGCCCAAATGTGTAATGAGGGTGAACTGGGAACGTCTGGTGGAGGCCCCTGTCTTCAACTCACACTTCGGAAGAACTTTTTGTGCATCCCGGGGGAGGTTGAGGACATGGAATCCGAGTGGTCCTTGTTCAAAGCCTTCATTGTGGAGGCTGCTGCTAGAAGCTGTGGTCAGAAGGTCGTCAGTGCCTGTCATGGTGGAAACCGGAGGACCTCCTGGTAGACACAAGTGGTAAAGGAGGCCGTCAGGCTGAAGAAGGAGCCTTTTGGGCACTACTGGCCCAGGGGTCTCCTGATGTAGCAGACAGGTACCAGTTGGCCAGAAGGGCTACAGCTGAGGCGGTCGCCAAAGCTAAAACTCGGGTGTGGGAGGAGTTTGGGGAGGCCATGGAGGAGGACTTTCAGTCCGCCTTAAGGACGTTCTGGCAAACCATGAGACGTCTCCAAAAGGGAAAGCAGGGCTTGTCTCAGGCTGTGCTCAGCAGGGGAGGAGAACTGCTCTGGGGATATTGTTAAGCAGCGGAGGGAACACTTTGAAGAAGTCCTGAACCCTGCCATCATGTCTTCCGTTCATCATCATCATCGTCACCACCATCATTGTCATCATCATCATCACCATCAATGTCATCACCATCATCTTCATCATCATCATCACTACCATCACAATTATCACTATCACAACCATCATCTTCATCATCATCAACAGCATCATTATGATCATCATCATCATCATCATCATCATCATCATCATCATCATCATCACAATTATCACTATCACAATCATCATCATCAACATCAAAATTATCACTATCACAATCATCATCTTCATCATCATCACTAGCATCATCATCATCATCATCATCGTCACCACCATCATTAATCTCACTACCATCATCACTCTCACAATCATTATCACAGTCGTCATCATCATCATCACAATTATCACGATCACAATCATCATCATCATCATCACCACCATCACAATTGTTACTATCACAATCATCATCATCATCATCATCATCATCACCACCATCACTGCCCTCATATTTTTATAATTTTATAACTACAATTTTGCACAAATTTGAGATTTGTCTTGATTAGGTGGGGTGAGATATGGGGATAATGATGTCAGTAAATTTTATGAACTTTTGTACATAAAATTTACTGACTGGCTTGTTACCAGTTGGCCAGAAGGGCTGTAGCAGAGGAGGTCACCAAAGCAAAAACTTGGGTGTGGGAGGAGTTCAGGGAGGCCATGGAGGAGGACTTTCAGTTGGCCTCAAGAAAGTTCTGGCAAACTGTGAGACATCTCGGAAAGGGGAAGCAGGGCTTATCACAGGCTGTCCTCAGCAGGAGAGAAGAACTGCTGACCTGGACCGGGGATACTGTCAAACAGTGGAAGGACCACTTTGAGGAACTCCTGAACCCTGCCTTCACATCCTCTGTGGAGGAGGCAGAGTGTGAAGACTCGGGGGAAACTTCATCCATATCCCTGGCAGAAGTCACTGAGGTAGTCAAAAAGTTTATCGGCGGCAAGGCAGGTGTGGATGAGATTTGCCCTGAGATGCTGAAGACTCTGGACATGGACAGTAATGTGGGTGCTCCACTGGACCATTGTGGTGAACAAGGAGTTGACCCAGAAGGCGAAGCTCTCGATTTACCAGTCCATCTATGTTCCAACCCTCACCTATGGTCATGAGCTCTGGGTAGTGACCAAAAGAATGAGATTGTGGATACAATCGGCCAAAATGAGTTTCCTCCGCGGGGTGGCTGGGCTCAGCCTTAGAGATAGGATGAGGAGCTTGGACATCCGGGAGGAGCTCGCAGTAGAGCCACTGCTTCTTCGCATCAAAGGGGCCAGTTGAGGTGGTTCCAGGCATCTGATTAGGATGCCTCCTGGGCACCTCCCATTGGAGGTGTTCCGAGCATGTCCTGCTGGTGGGAGGCCCCTGGGTGGACCCAGAACACACTGGAGGGATTACATAGCTTGTCTGGCCTGGGAACGCCTTGGGATTCCCCAGGACGAGCTTGAAAGTGTTGCTGGGGAGAGGGATGTCTGGAATTTTCTGCTTTGCCTGTTGTCCCCACGACCCGCCCCGGATAAGCGGAAAAAAATGGATGGATGGATGGATCTTTATACCAATTCATATTTCTGAATCATAATTTTGCATTACGAGTTATAGTTAAGTATTTTGGTAATGATTTATTACTTAATTAATAATTTGAATTATTTGCTAATTAATTAATGAATCCCCTATTTAAACCACTACATAGTATAGCATTCTGTTCAAAAATTGATGAAAACGTCATAGTATAGTATGTCTTCCAATAATGGAAAAAAACATCACAGTATAGCATTTAATCAAAAAATTGAAATAGTATCTCATCCAAAAATTGATAAAAATGTCATAGGATAGTATGTCTTCCAAAAAGTAACAAAAATGTCATAGTATTGTATGTTGTCCAAAATTTGATAAAAACTTTATAAAATAGTTTGTTGTCCAAAAACTGATAAAAGTGTCATAGTATAGTATGTTGTCCAAAAAATGATAAAAATGTCATAGAATAGTATGTCGAACAAAAATTTATATAAACATTATAGTATAGAATATCATCCAAAAATTGATGAAAATGTCATAGTATAGTATGTTGCCCAAAAAGTGATAAAAAGGTTACAGTATAGTATGTTGTCCAAAAACTGATAAAATGTCATAATATAGTATATTGTCCAAAAACTGATGAAAAGTTCATAGAACAGAATGTTGTCCAAAAAGTGATAAAAACGTCATATTATAGTTTGTTTTATGTATGTCATCCATCTATAGAAGCCCTGAGGGGCAAAGGAGAAAAAAAAAATCAATTTTCACAAAACAAAGTTTCTTGCAATTTTCTTGCAATTTAAAAAAAAACAGATTTTCTCATAAATATTTTTTTTTCTTGCAAAAAACATTGTTTTCACTCTATTTCACACATGAAAAAAAAATTAAACTTAGAAAATGGATCACCAGGGAAGAAAAATTAGCACTTGCCCCTCAGGGCTTCCATATCCAAGTATGTCAACCAAAAAATTGATAAAACATCATAGTATAGTATGTTGTCCAAAAATTGATAAAAAAAAAAAAAAATTATAGTATAGTATGTCCTCCAAAAACGGATAAAAATGTAAGTTTTTATGGTTTTTTTTCGTCAATTAAACATTTTCAGTGCCAATACTTGGTTTGATGCCATTACAACTTTTTGCAATGCAAGTGTTTCAGTGCCAGTGTTTGTTTTTCAGTTTTCAGATTTTTTTTTTTTTCAATGCCAAATTTTATTTTCAATGCCAAACATTAAAGTTATCATTCTGGCTCCATACAAAGCAAGTAAAAATAGACTTAACTTACCTCATTAGTGTGGGGAATGGCGGCACGGTATTTCCTCTTCTTGCTTATCACAGTGACTAGCATGATGTTTTGTTTTCTTAATCACCAGAAAGTTATGTCATCTCGACAAAATGGGCTTTGTTTTCCCAAGATAAACTAATCCGTTATCACGAGAAAACCAGTTTTGTTTCCCAAGATAACAAGAAAAATAAGTCATTATCACAAGAAAACAACTGGATATATGTCGTTATCACGCATAAACAGAGCAAATAAAAAGTATAGAAATATGTCCTTTTAGGGCTTCCTTACCATAAAAAGGAAAAATCTAACAGAATTTTCTTTACTTTTATTTACATGATCACAAATGTGCCTCAGAGGGCTTTACATATGTACACCATAGGCCACCTTAGAGCACTCATGAATGCATTAAAATATAAAAATCAGTTCATATATGCTCATGAGTCCATCATGAAGTCTTTCCCACAGAACCAACATGTGATGACAGGTTGAAGGTACATTAAGGCTTTAAAGTGCAAGTCACATGAGTTGTACTGAAGAGCAATCAGCATCAGCCTCTTTGAACCACACTGTGAAAATTATCACACACTGTGCAACGATCCCAGCACACCTCCCAGCCACGCCCATTTAAAACTTTTTTCACATTTCAGAAGGGAGGCACCCAAGCCAAAAGTGGGGGGTTTAGTTACTCTTTAAGGACTGAACTTGAACACGAAACACAAGCTGTTTGTGTGATACATGAATGAGTGCTTGATGCACACATGGGTACAAACAAAAATGGATTCTCAACAGCACACTGAATATGATGTATAATTTTTTTGAGCTGCTCCATCAAAGTCGAGTTCCCAGCAACTCCTCTGCAGCCATTCGTCCACTGAAGATGACATCGTTGACTGACACACCATCATAGGAGGAACCAATCAGAGATAGTGAGAGATTCTTCTCTGTTATGAAGCTACGCATGGACTCTGGAAAGACAGACAAACCATAAAATAATGTTTCATTAAACCTTATCAATGTATCATTGTCACGTGTCATGTGTCAGTCAGTGCTCACCTACTCTCCGAAAGTGTCCCAAATAATACTGAGGTATGCAGTCCTGATAGGAGAGAAACAGAATGTTCATTACTACTGCAAAGATGCAGAAATAACAGATGTACTGACTTCTAATAAAGTGATGAAATAAACAACAGACAGACAACAACAGAGACATGAACTGGGAACTGGTTTCCACAGACACAGTCCTGTCCTACCCTCTGCACAGTCACCCGGCTCCAGCTGGGTGCTGTTGTGACTCCTAGGTGGCAGTGCACTGCCTCTGTGGCTCGTGCTAAAAGACTCTCCTCTGTTACTGCTTCTGGGGCCCCAAACACTTCCTGAAACCAGGCCCCTCCCATCATCACCTGGAAAACAAGGTCATGACCACAGGTTAGCGATGTGGACTCACTTCACTCAGGGGTGTCCAGACAGTGAGTGAGTGAGTGAGTGAGTGAGTGAGTGAGTGTGTATGTTTGTGGGTGTGAGTGAGTGAGTGAGTGAGTGAGTGAGTGAGTGTGTGTGTATGTTTGTGGGTGTGAGTGAGTGAGTGAGTGAGTGAGTGTAAATGATAAATGGACTGTACTTGTTTAGCGCTTTCTAGTCTTTTCGACTACACAAAGCGCTTTCACAGGACATGTCACACACACACATTCACACTGTAGTGGCAGAAGCTACCGTACAAGGGGCCACCTACTAGATAGTAACCATTCATAAACATGCACACTTCGATGACGTGGCATTGGGAGCAAATTGGTGTGTGTGTGTGTGTGTGTGTGTGTGTGTGTGTGTGTGTGTGTGTGTGTGTGTGTGTGTGTGTGTGTGTGTGTGTGTGTGTGTGTGTGTGTGTGTGTGAGTGAGTGAGTGAGTGAGTGAGTGAGTGAGTGAGTCAGTGTGAGTGAGTGTGTGCGTGCGTCACTGACATATTATAGAGAAGTCCGGGTGTGCATGCGAGTGAGTGAGTACCGTCAGTCTGGTGGTCTGTCCATGAGGTCTGTTGTGTTGAGGGAATGGAACAGAGTCATAGACCACTCCCAGTAACCCCCGATCCTCTGATGATGGAAGCAGGTGACCAAAACCCTGCCACACACAAACATATACACACAGACACACACACACGGCCATAACAAACAAGCCAGAACAACTGACACAAGCTAGTGTGACGTCTGAGGTGGGGAAAAGTGGAACTGACTACCCACTCTCTTTTTTTCTCTCTAAGTTATGACTGCAATAAGTTAACTAAAACTGTCTGAATAAATAAACATTCAGAATTCCTTTCTGGAAAAAATCTGGAGTCTCTCTCAGAGGCCCCTCTCATTCCCCACAAAAAAGGAAGTCAGGGTATCAAAAAAGGAAAGAAAGAAAAGAGAAAAATAGGAAGCAAGCTGAAGGAAAACAACTTTTAACGACTTTCTTTCAAAAGAAAGGTGGGCACAACTCACACAGTTTAAGAATGATTAAAACTAATACCAGCAATTTAGATTCAAGGCAGTCAGCCAGCAGGAGTCTAGCCTGGATAATATTTGCGTTTTATATAAAAGTTTATTATATTCATAAATTACTCAGCATCATCGGTACAATCTCATATGACATTATATTTTTAGATATTACCTCGCAGTAAAGTCAGTCAGCTTTGGAGCGATATTTAGTTAATTTCCCAGAGCTAGCTTAACATATTTCAACAGATCCATTGCAATCTCCAGATTCATATGATGTAACTGACTTTGCAATAGCTTTAAAAGCCTGCTAATGCCCTACAAACATGATGTATTTAATTTCAAGTAAGATTATTTCTATTAGTGTTAAAGAAGTTAACTAAGAATTGAGGGGAATAATTCCAATTTTAGGGTCATAGCATCAAGTGTGGCTGAATCTTACTGAAAGTAAACTGTAGTTTTTGGAGTTTTTTTTCACTTTGAGGGGTTAGATTATACCAAATAAGCCCTTGTTATTCAACAAGTCACTTGGCTTCAAATAATCTTAAGAATAATAAAGAAAGTGAAGCAGCGGCAGGCCCCTCAACATCTGCTCATGTTTCTGAGGATGTGAAACGAGGTGAGCTCATAATGTGGCAACTAAAAGTAATTCCCAAGCAATCATTTGTAGTCGTTTCACCTGAAAGGAACTTAGAAACAGGAACAGTAATTATCCTGTTTTCATGTATGTTAGGCTAAAAGCAGGACGAGACTCTAATATTCATCCTGTTTGCTTTCTTGTTTGTAGAGGGTTCAGTCCTAGCAGATAGAAAGGAACAGGACGTGTTAGAGGATGAAGGAAGTGAAGAGTATGAGGGTAGTGACAATGATGAAGAGAGGACAGAAGAAGGTGAAGAAAGTGAGGGCAGTTCATTTGAGTATTTGCCAGACTGGTTATAACAATTGTGCAGGGTTGTCATGGGCCGTGGTGATGGGGCCCAGTGAGATATGTTTTCATGGGGTCCAGAATTCCTGGCGATGCCCCTGAATGGAGTCATTGTGTTCTTACACCAATCTGCTGTTTAGGTATTTTGCTCTCAAATCCAGTCATCTGATGACCTCTGCAGAGCTCCATTCACAGTTCTAAACTAAAGTATTTAGTGTGTGTGTTCGACTGCACTCCTCACCGTCACAGGCAGGATGGAGCCCTCATACTCCAGATTTACCACAGCGACTGTTACCGTGGAGATGTCTTGCAGCAGCTGGATGAGAGGCTGATAGGAGGAGGGCAGGACAGAGGCGAGCGCTGCAGGGCACAGAGAGGGGCGAAGACAACATCTGTTTTCTATAGTTCTCTATTGTGATAGAATGAGAATGTTTGGTATTGTGTACAAAAACATTGAGGTTATTATTTTGTAGCAGCAAGTGTAAGACATTTATAATATACATTTTACATTCAAATACCGACATTGCACTTTTAATTGTGTAATTTATAGCAATACTTAATAATTTAAATAAATACTAAAGATTTGATCCTACTACTTATATTCTGTTAGACACTACTTACCTTTGGCAGGCAGCGCAGAGATGATGTGGTCAGCAGATACAACTCCATCCTTCAGACTGATCTACACACACACACACACACACACACACACACACAGACAGACAGACACAGACAGACACACACACACACACACACACACACACACACACACACACACACAGACACAGACACAGACAGACACACACACACACAGACACAGACACAGACACACACACACACACACACACACACACACACACACACGATGAAAACAGTCATATTAAAGAGTCCAGCATGTTTTGGTTTCCAGCCTGAAGCTCTGCTCATACATGCTAATGTTTACCATATTCACCATATGAGTTTAGTGTTTTAGCATGCTAGCATTTGCTAGTGAACACAGAGTGCACCTAAGGCTGATTTGAATGTCGTCAGTTCTGAAGGTTATCAACAGAAGTATGGGACACATTCAAATGTTGACCTAATGGTGGCACTAGATGAAAAGTCAGAGGATCACCAAACTTCTTATATCTCTGCTAGTGAAGAGCACCTGTTATTGAGACTGTGATGGACAGAAGAACCCTGATCCTGAGCCACACTGCCAACACACAGTGCGTCAACCTGGGACTCCCCTTTGCACTCCTTTTTAAAAATTGATTTAGTCATACAATGTGATCAGATATTCTTCTGTCACGATAATGGACAAGCTGCCTGTAACATAAAAATAACAAAAATGATTGCATGTTCTGATGTAGTGATTGAGTTATTTTCTCAAATATAGAGTAATGCTACTCTAAAGGGCTGAGAAAGGCACCTTTCAGCTGATTTCAAACCAAAACTCAGCAGCGTAAGTAACCATGGCGATTAGAAGAAAGCCACATTCATAGGATGGAAAAGTCTGGCTTTAGACTCAACATAGCTGGCTAACACACTGATCTGGCTTTCTGGTGCAGATCTTCCCCTCTCTTTGCTCTGCAAACTCTGAGGAACTTTACAGTTTCAGTTGCCTTATTGGACTTGATGATTTCCATTAGAAACACCATGCTGAAGCAGCTAAACATTAACATCACAGTCATAATCTCCATCATGTACATGCAGTTTACAGTCTCACTGACCTCCCAACCCGAGGCTGAAGGGCTGATGTGTCGAACAGCTGCCTCTCTGTGCAGCTGCACTCTGCTGCTCTGCTGGAGATACTCTGTGATGGATTCTGGGAGGGACTCCACCCCCCTACTCAGGGACCACTGAGCCCACGACTCTTTCACAGATCTTTGAGCGAGAGGGCCAGGGGGGACCACAGGAGAGGGACCTGCAGGTTTTCAATCAAACAACTTTAGTCCCATAATGCACAAAGATGAGACACATTACTGTGGGGTTTTTTTTGTTGTTGTTTTTTCACATTTTATACAGCGTCCCAACTTTTTAAGGACTGGGGTTGAAAAATGGTTTCTGTCATGTTTATTTAAATACTCTATACAATACAGTACATATGCATACTACTTTTGTGTAGCTCACAATATTAGATTTTTTTTTTTAACTTAGACTTAATCAGAGAGGTGTTGTTTCAACTCTTTCTATAAACTTTGTATTGTGTGTTTTTATCAGCTATGTTCTGAAACACGAGTCACAGTCAGATAGAACTCATCTGCAAATTCCAGTTGCTTCCAACCTCTATCACATTCTGTTTGCTTTCTTTCCTTCTGCCTTCTGTATTCTGTCTTTTGTGCAGAAGTGGAGCACAGAGCGTCAGGGGGAGCAAAGGTTCTGGCTGTTTTTAATGCTGGGGGGTGGGGGGGAGCAATGAGCAATAAAGGAAGAAATTACATATGAGCAAGAACAATTACCTGAAAATTTGTTTTTTTTTAAAAGAAAGAAGGTTAAAATAATAATAATTATTAAAAGTTGTAATAATTTAGTAATATACTTTTAAATATGTAATTATGATAAAATGATATCTCTGTTTTCCCCAATCTACAAATCCCTTGCAATTTATAGAACATTTCTTACCAAGCTGCTCAGTGCCTTTTTTCCCATGTTTCTTCGAAGATTTTTTTTTGGGCATTTTTTGCCTTTAATATACAGAACAGCACAAGTGTGAAAGGGGGAGAGAGAGAGGGGCAGCAAAGGGCGAGGCCGGAATCGAACACAGCCTCTGTACGTGGGACACCCGCTTTATCCACTGAGCCACCAGGTGCCTCTTTCCATTGTGTTTGACATAAATTGCACTAATTTGCTCAGGATTTAAAGGTTTAAATACTTGTGAGAGGTGTCTGAAAGCAGCACAGGGAAAGTGATGTCACTCCAGGTTTCAAAGGGTTAAGAAAGGAGAATGAATCAAAAGAACTGTCCTCAAAGTAGCATCAGTATAGTAAGTGTTGGAGTGTACCTGAGCCCAGCAGCATGCCCAGAACCACGGATCCTCTGTGCTGCTCTGCATTGTACAAGGGAGGAAAACAAGAGCGCACACTCAGCTTCCTGCAGTCCCCCGCAAACACACCACGACACAAACTGTCCACAGCTATGTCTGCCAGCTGAACACACACAGAGGAAGAAAATGTCATCAAAGGTAATGACAGACTCTTCATAATGACATTAGAATGAAGAGATCCCTTCCAAACAGTCCTCCATTGTATGTGATGGAGGACAAACTCTGCAGTCTTGGTGCTGTCTTCTAAAGCTCAGCTGAAACGGGAGCTTCATCTCACTCAGCAAACAGGCAATGTTTTAAGGCAAACTAGGAAATATGTGATCCATTGGTATCCACTGCACATGCTGTTTATGTAAATATGCTATGCTGCCATTTAGGTCTTTCTCTGGTTTATACATCCTGCTGCTTTCAGCTGGATATCACAGTCATCTCCTCACCTCCTTTCCTAGCCTCCTTGAAACGAATGAATGGACGGACTCGTCCTCTTCCTTGCCTTTCTTCACCACTATCTCCTTGGCAAGACTCCAAAGAAGAGGACGGGAGAAGGGGGGGACAGTCCTCAAAAGTCCACTGAAAGAGGGACGGAGAGACAGAGAGACAGAGAGACAGGACATTGAAAACACAGCTGAGACCAAAAACTAAAAGATCACAATATTGTTACCAGCCATCATATTCATCTCACCTTCTAAAAAAAGTATCAATACTTATTCTTTCACAGGTGCAATGAAAATATGCTCAGTAACCACTTCATGAGGTACACATTACATTTCTATTGGTTCAGCATTTTAATGTTCAGGCAGATCAGTCACTCTGGCCCGAGCTGGTTGCACCTTGTTCTATGACGAGATGAAAGTTTGCACAGTGCCAGGAAAATGCCGATTTAATGTCAGGCTTTACTTGGATACGTATAAGGCAGGCTGAGAAAGACCAGGACGCGGGATACACACGTCCCTGAGTGAGGACCACACACAGCAGAGAGGCTGCGGATGAGACAACAAACAGCGTGCACTACTGTAAGGAAGCGCAATAAAATGTATCTTTGATTAATAAAATTTTACTTTGATAAATTTGATTAATTTTGTTTTCTTTCATTTTAAGACCGTTTTACATTACTTTTATTTTCATTTTTATGTATACATGTTAAGTGTGTGTGTGTGTGTGTAACTGTGCAGCAGGCATAGTGTTGTTGTTTTTTTTCCCCCTTTCTTTTCTCTTGTGTATTTACCCTCTTCCAATATATATTTTAATATATATATATATATATATATATATATATATATATATATATATATATATATATATATATATATATATATATATATATATGTATGTATAGATATAGATAGATAGATAGATAGATACATACTAAGAATTTGTTTTCCTTCATTTCCTTTTTCAGATGTTAGCATTGCTATCACTGTTTCATTTTATTTTTGACAGTAGTAGCCTAGCAGGTTGGGATCGAGGGATTGGAAGTATGAGTAGAGAAAATTAGTGGATTGGGAAGAAGTAGGTGCTTTTCTTTATTTCTACATATGCTCATTTTTGTATATTATTTAGAAAAAAAAAAGAGAGAGTCCGTAGGAGTGTGAATCATCTCAGAGAATAAAGACTCATCAGAATGGGTTGGCAAGAAGAGCAGCTGTGTTATTTGCAGAGCTGAATGTGTATTTTTGAAGGATTCTACAGGAAATGGATTTGCTCTTGTTCTTCAATCTTCTGGCTGTCAAAAACAGGAATGTGGTGGACAAATCTCTAAATATCAGGTACAACTGCACCTCTGTGCAAAATAAACATTTAGGCAGAACAAAAACCCTGGCATGTTCCTCACATGCATCATACAGCAACCCTCAGCAGGGAGGTGATGATATTACTCTAATATGATCTCACTGGAATATGTCGTTGAGTCAGATAACAGGCAACCCGTTTGTTTGCCAGTCTTCTGTCTTACATGCTTCTTCACAGCCATGAAGCCACTTTCTCCTTGTGTTTGGTCTTCCTGCTAGTTAGTAAGACTCGTAACAGTACTATTTGGACTTGCAATTTTCAGGATTTACTGAAAATTGCACAGATTTGACAGCAGTTAGCCACACAACAAGCTGTGGTGAATATGAGACACTTTTCTGACCAACCTGATCCCTGCAGGCATCCTGTGCAGCTCTTTGTTGACGTACAGATATCTGTTCTTGGAGGCGACATCACTGTAGGTGACTGGAAGAAGCTCCCCCCCAAGACCCAGGTCATCCACCTACACACACACACACACACACACACACACACACAGTTACAGGGTTTAATATTAAACCGATAGGCTGCTGTGCCTGAATACCATGTAGCAGAGTCGTTGCTGTGTGTTTGGGATATTTCTGTGTCTCACACTAGATCTCAGTCTGTCATTCCATCCATCCTCACAGTTCCCTCACCTCTCATTAAACCCTTTTTCCACTAACATGGAACCGGTTCTGTTCTGGTTGCCGCAACTTATTTTGAACCATTCAAAGCATTTTGTCCAATAATAAATTGGTTCAGAAGCCAAAAAGTTGGTTCTCAGCTGGAACCAAAAACTAGCAGGTTTTCCTCGACCTGAAGCTTGAACCATGACAACATCAGTGTGTGTGTGTGTGTGTGTGTGTTTATATTCCAGTTTGGAAGGAGAGGATGGAGAAGACAACAATGAAAAGTGGGCTCATTTATGGTTGATTTATGCTTGTTTTTTGGGGGTAAAAAATATTATCTGTAGTTACAGATCAAATGTTCACAGGTAGTCAATGTAATCTGCGATTTTGCTACTACTACTGTTTCCTTCTGTTGTGCACTAATGACACATGATTACAACAGTTCTGTGCAAAACTGATGGAACACAGGCTGGTTCACTGGAAAGCACCGAGGTTCTAAGAATCCTGAACTGAACTGGTTAAAGAACCAGAGCTGATTTGGTGAAGAAGGGCGTATTTGAGATGCTGCTTCATCTGCTGATAATGCAGCTCTTAAAAAGGCAGATTGAAGTGAAGCATCTTGGAAATTAAAGTCTTGCAGTTTCTCTCTGGAGAAGGTGGGGGAATCCATTTGACTCGCTGTCATGTTAATGATGGAGAAGTTCTTCACCTTGGTGACTCCAGTGGTTGGATGATTTCATAGTCTGCTCCTCCTGAGGTCCAGTCACCATGAAGCTGCCCAGCTCATATTTACAGTTTCAGTGTTTATCCTGCAGCTGCTGTGGAGTTTAAAGTCTGCTTCTATCTTGGACTTTTTTACAATCAGAGGTTCCCAATCTTTTTTCCATGGCTTGTGTCTAAGATAAGCCAGGCATCCCCACCCTCCCACCCAAACCCCCTGCCTGCACACACATGCACCAAAAGAATAAAGTGATTCAATACAAATCTTTAATTGCAAAACTGAATATATCAATGAATATCAATTGTAGGTTTTTCCAACCTATTCTCTTTGCTTTACCCTGTATACAGATAAATTTATTTTTCTTTCCACCTTTTTTTTTTGTCACCAAGTGCGTCAAATACACACAAAAAAAATAAGAATTATCGCAAGTACATTAAAATATTTCTGATAAATGTCTCTTTTAAACATTTAAACTTTAAACATGAGCTTAAGCTAGTGCGAGTCGGCCACCTAGCTGATAGACCAAAAAAATATTTTTGAATTGATTTAGGACTTCTGATTATCCCATTGGATGTGTTATTATGATTTTTTATTTAACATGCACAACTACAATTGTGTTAAAAAATTTAAAAAAGTATATTAATTGTGACCAGATTATGTTAACTACATATTCTAGTCCTGTCTTGGAGAAAAAAATGGAGCGTCTTGATGGAGCATCGTTCCTGTGCACTCCTGGCAGCACTGAACCCCTACTCTTGCCTGACAAGGAGTCAATGCACAAACCCGCTACTTATACATATGTCATCACAGCAGCCTGCTCTTTTTTGTTCTGAAAATGTCACTATGCAGCCCTGTTCTGTGGACAATAAACAAGGTGCAGACTTCACTCTCTATCACCGGTGAACAAGGAAATACAGCGAGAGCTGCTTGACCCTGACCACATGTAAGAGTACTGTCCGCGATGGAAACCCTAACAAGATCTAGGGTCTAGGTACATGTTTGTAGGAGTTACTTTTGGTTCCCACGGTACTTTACTGGAAGCCTTTGATGGAAACACAGCTTTAAAATTATTGATCAGCACTTACCATATTGAGTGTGTTGCGTCCCACCGCCCCAGCAGGTCGAATCCCTCTGGGTCCATGTTCAAACACCGCCCCATCTGACCTTCTGGTGGACCACAGCCAGCCTCCAAATCGACTACTGGACTCTAATACAATGACCTGGAGAGAAAAAAAAGGTTTTTACATTTGCAATCGTTACGGTTGGTTGTCTGTCAATATGTGTCATATAGACACATATGTGCCTGCGATGGTCTGGCGAACTGTCCAGGGTGTACCCCGCCTTCCGCCCCATGACAGCTGGGATTGGCTCCAGCCCCCCCCGCGACCCTTACGAGGACAAGCAGTTACAGAAAATGACTGACTGACTGACTGACTTGTGTTCTACATTTCCCTGCAGTTGTTTTGTTGGGGGGGGGGCATCAATACAGAATAACATGATCACACAGTAGTGTGTGTGTGTGTGTGTGTGTGTGTGTGTGTGTGTGTGTGTGTGTGTACATGCGTGTCAGTGTGTGTGCATTACCTTTGTAACCTGGGGGCTCTTGCAAAGGTAGTAAGATGCTGCCAAACCCCCAATCCCCCCTCCAAGGACTGCAACTGTTCTCATTGGCTGACTGCAAACACAAAAGACATGAGCTTAGACCAGGCATGTCCAAAGTCCATCCCAGGGGCCGAATGTTGTCCACAGACTTATTTTAAATGGCCACCGGCTTGATTTTAAATATATACTGGATGTGGCCCACAACACATAATTGGTTAGTCAAGAACGAACACTTGAATTTTTTCCCTCACAGTAACCGCAGCATCAGTTTGTATTCATGTATCATAAGAATGACGCAGGCAGAGCTGATGTGTTTTCATAAACAGACAGTAAACAAGCTAACAGAATGGAAACCTCATGCAGACATGTCATGCTCAGAGGAAGACACGGCCTGCTCAGAGGAAGACACGGCCTGCTCAGAGGCAGACACGGCCTGCTCAGAGGAAGACACGGCCACAGCAACGAGGCAGGAAGACCACAGTGACGACTGCACACTGCTCCTTTCAGGAGAGCTGGAGCACTGAATACCTCTTCACTTAACGATAAAACAGCTGAGTTTGTCTCATTATTTTTAAGAACTCGTGTGATGTGAGAGGCCACTGGCCCCCAGGTCTTTACACATGATCTAATGTGGCCCCCGGGTCTCAACACATGATCTAATGTGGCCCCCAGGTCTCAACACATGATCTAATGTGGCCCCCAGGTCTCAACACATGATCTAATGTGGCCCCCAGGTCTCAACACATGATCTAATGTGGCCCCCAGGTCTCAACACATGATCTAATGTGGCCCCCAGGTCTCAACACATGATCTAATGTGGCCCCCAGGTCTCAACACATGATCTAATGTGGCCCCCAGGTCTCAACACATGATCTCATCTGGGCTCCATTCCAAAATGTTTGGGCCCCCCTGGTTAGACACACTGTGTGAGTGTGTGTGTGAGGTGGTGAGACAGTGTGTGAGTGTGTGGGGGGAGGTGGGGGGGGGCGTGTGTACAGTGTGTGGGTGTGGGTGAGGGGGGGGGGAGGGGGTGTGTGAGTGTGTGTGTGGGGTGGTGGGACAGCGTGGTACAGGGTGTGGGGTGGGGGGGGTGAGACAGGGTGGGGGTGGGGTGGGGGGGAGGGGGGGGGGGGGGGGGGGGGGGGGGGGGGGGGGGGTGGAGTGTGTGTGGGAGGTGGTGAGGGGGTGTGTTGAGTGTGTGTGTGGGGTGGGGAGGGGGGCGTGTGTACAGTGTGTGAGGGGGTGTGTGGGGGGTGGTGAGACAGGGTGTGTACAGTGTGTGGTGTGTGTGTGTGTGGGGTGGTGGGACAGGGTGTGTACAGTGTGTGAGTGTGTGGGTGGGGGGGGGGGGGAGGGGGGTGTGTGAGTGTGTGTGTGAAGTGGTGGGACAGGGTGTGTGGGGGGGTGTGTGAGTGTGTGTGTGGGGTGGGGGGGGGGGGTGGGTACAGTGTGTGAGTGTGTGTGTGGGGGGGTGAGGGGGGGCGTGTGGGGGGTGTGGGGGAGTGTGTGTGTGAGGTGGTGAGGGGGGGGGGGGTGTGGGGGGGTGTGTGGGGGGGGGTGGGTGGGGGGGGGGGGAGACAGTGTGGGGGTACAGTGTGTGGGGGTGAGGGGGTGAGGGGGTGTGGGGGGGGGTGTGTGGGGGGGTGGGGGGAGGGGGGGGACAGGGTGTGGGGGGGTGTGGGGGTGGGGGGGGGGGGGGGGGGGGGGGGGGGGGGTGTGTGTGTGTGGGGGGGGGGGGGGGGGTGTGTGTACAGTGTGGGGGGGGGGTGGGGGGGGGGGTGTGTGTACAGTGTGTGAGGGGGTGTGTGTGGGGGGGGGGGGGGGTGTGTGGGGGGGGGGTGTGTGGGGGGGGGACAGGGTGTGGGGGTGTGGGTGGGTGGGGTGGGGGGGGGGGTGTGTGTACAGGGGGGTGGGGGGTGGGGGGGGGGGGGGGGTGGGGGGTGTGTGTACAGGGGTGTGTGTGGGGTGGTGGGGGGGTGTGTGGGGGGGGGGTGGTGGGGGGGGGGGGTGGGGGGGGGGGGGTGGTGTGTACAGTGTGTGAGTGTGTGTGTGAGGTGGTGAGACAGCGTGTGTACAGTGTGTGAGTGTGTGTGTGAGGTGGTGAGACAGTGTGTGTACAGTGTGTGTGTGTGTGTGAGGTGGTGAGACAGTGTGTGTACAGTGTGTGAGTGTGTGTGTGAGGTGGTGAGCCAGGGTGTGTACAGTGTGTGAGTGTGTGTGTGAGGTGGTGAGACAGCGTGTGTACAGTGTGTGAGTGTGTGTGGGAGGTGGTGAGACTGTGTGATGAGTGTGTGTAAGTGTGTGAGTGTGTGACAGGGTGTGCCTGTGGCCTGAAGCCTGTGGATGTTGATAAGGTTTATCAGACCAACTGTCCATCTTCAGCGCAGACAAAGGACAGTTTCACACTGAGGGAGTCTCTTCTGTCTTGTTCACTTAATGGCAGTTTTTCTTCATTTAAACCTTCCGAAATACAGAAATAAACTATGTGAAGCTGAAGCAGAGTCTCCATCGTCTGTCCTGTAGAACCTGCTTCACCCCCTGTCCTCACCATCACCGAGGTATCCTCATGTGGTCCGGGACATGTTCGTCCTCTCTGTGTCCTGTGTGCAGACTCTTTACTGTGTGCCCCCTCACCTGCATTAGCTAACCTTTCACATGTCTGTGAGCCCCAGTGTCCTCCTCCTGAGGATGGGGATGTCTCGTTGCAGACCGCAGGCAGCTCATCTGAGGAGCTGGAGAGGATCGCTCATGTGATGGTGCTGGTGTTCAGAGCTCTTCTAACCTCTGAAAGCTGAAATCTGAGTTGACTGCCCCGATTTCGCTCAAAAACATGAGCAAAATGCAATCAGCAACTTAACAGGACACGGCTCCAAAATAATCAAGACATTAGTAGCTGAATAAAAGAAAGAAATCAGTAACAAAATCACCTGTACAGAAAAGGGGAATAAATACATGAATAAGAAAAGGATCCGGAAGTTGAGAAAATGATGGAGCTTGACAACTTTCCTCTACTAATAACCGCAGTGCCATGTTGAACAGCGAACCAAAGCAGCCAGCGTGACAGTTTTAATATCCTTACCTTTCCGTGGAGTTAACGTCAGTAACGTTAACGTTACCGAGTCTTAACTCTGACGTCACTAACACACGATAGCTCCACAAACACGCGCACACTGACACTGACTGCGTCACAGTTAGCTCAGGAGGCGTGAAACCAGCGAGAGGAGGTCCGCTGGAACCTCAACTTGGTCCGCGGTACCGGAGTGCGACGTCCGGTTTGACAGTAGCTACCATGATACTTCCGGTCCGGATTCCTTCAAAATAAAAGCGTCTCCTCCTCAGTTCCTCTGCTAGGAGTTTGATGGCACGTGGACGGAAAACAATGGAAGAGCGCGCTATCGCCACCAACTGGTCTGGAGTATGACTCAGAATTAGAAATTAATTCAATAAGTAATAATAATAATAACAACAATAATGATAATAACTTACAACATGACAGCTAATTTTTGCACTTTTTCCACCACAAACTTATTCTATTTTTTCCCTAATCATCATAAATATGCACATAACACATGTAGAAATTCAAATTTTTAACATTTATACTGTGTAACACACTGCAACTTCCTACTGTGCAATAATATTTGACCACTTACTATGCAATATAATTTACAGGCTATATTTCTATATCTTTACAGTAAATATACTACACAGCATGCATGTAGTTCAGTTAACCTGCATAAATATCAATCATGAACATACAGTATCTGTATAAGTAAAAGGTGAATATAGTGTATATAGACATTTTATTATTTTATCTTTATAGTTTAATTTTTGTAATATTTTATCCTTTTTTGCACTCAAACTTTTAAAAAAGTTTTCTCTCCTTCTGTGTCTTGAGGTGCCGTCCAGTTCTCTTTTTCTTGACATTCTATTCTTCACCATTTGATGGCATGAAAAAGTCCTGAGACATCAGTTGGAGCTCAGAGGTCAGAGAAATCATTAGGATGATCTATACTGAGGGTTTTGTTATATATTTGGGGAGATGTGGATGCAGCGCTCCTGCTGCTTATTTTTGTTGCAATAAGAAGAGCCAGCCATCCACTGACACCATGGAGTGTCATCACACTCCTCTGTCCAAACAGAGAGCTGCTTTAACAAACTCTGAACGTAACCCTCGACTCTGAGCTGATGAACGTTGAGATGGAAAAATTACTTTTTGGTTCCAGAGTTGCTGAAATGAGTGAGTTTAATCACCTCTGAGAAGTTGAGCTCTGACATTGCACTTACTGTAACTGTGGCAACAGGCATGCTCACCTGCAAATAAACGGCAGATCTTCCATTTATATCCAGTGGCCGTGTGGTGTGCATGTGGGCCTGTATGCAGAATGTGCACATTTATATTAAAAAAAGATAGAGTCAGAGAGTGGGAAGTTTCAATAAATTAACACAATAATATTTCCTTTAGTGTTGTCCATTAATTCATCATTTACACCGAACCCTATGTTCCATTTTAATCCTGAGCAAACTGACCTGATGTCTTTCAAAAGCATGGGGACTGAGCAATATTAAAAATGATTCTAAAAAGGAATTATAAGCCAGTGCAGTGATGCAGGGAGCGCTCCTGAGTGCTGTGTAATGCCAACTAATGTGTTGCTGAGCCGGGGCCTGGTGACTCTCTTTGGCCTTAACTCAGGTTTGCTTGTATCACAAAGCTGGCTCACTTTGAACAGTGTGAGTGTTTCCTTTCTCACACAGACCAACCGGAGTGTTTGTTATCCACCACACTCTAACGTGATCCTGATATTCAGCTCAATGTCTTCCAACTGAAACACAGCACATTTTCATGGCAACTGGCTCACAAAATATTTGTGAAATACATGATGTGTCTCATGTACGACGCAGCAGCTGAGGAGATCGAGCCTGGTCAGCTGCTACTTCAACACTTTCTTCTGTCACATCCTCAGCCTGACCCATTGTGCTCCCAGTGGGTTGAACTCTGCTGCTGGGGAGTTTTGGGT
Source organism: Plectropomus leopardus (assembly GCF_008729295.1). Classification (NCBI taxonomy): domain Eukaryota; kingdom Metazoa; phylum Chordata; class Actinopteri; order Perciformes; family Serranidae; genus Plectropomus; species Plectropomus leopardus. The sequence goes on along the minus strand of NC_056469.1, from coordinate 1,271,705 downwards.
TGGATCTCTTTCCTGATTCGGGTGGTTTGCTGCTGTCCTGCACAGCATTTACAAGAGTCATTTCAAAAGGAAGTCTGGAACTTGCATGAAATCAAAGTAGAACAGTTACTACAGCTGTAGCAAAATCCACCCAAACAGATTGTCACCTGTGAGTCACCGTTTCAATCTAAAAGTCATTCCTTCATTGAGCATTTCAGGGTTTCACTCAGAAATAACCAGTGAAAAGAGAGAGCATTGAAATATGATGAGGTTGAAGTGTGACTCCACATTTCAGTCCGATACTAACATCACGCAGGCTTCACACAGAAATAGACAAGTCACTTTCAGCTACTTATAGGACTTTTTTTTGCACTCGTGGTTATTTTTATATTTTCGAGTATGACGTTCTCTTAAAGACCATCTGTTGCAAGAGAATAGTACACATTCATAAATGGAGCAAATATGCTACGAGGACCTAAAATTAACTTATTACTAATTCAGTGATTATTATTATTTTGTCATGTGACTGGAAGAGGACAAAAAAGCAGGAAAACAAACCAGTGGACATGTTTAACTAAGCCATCGAAGCATGTCCCCCAAATGTTTTTGCAATTGACCCAGAGGACAAGCATGGGTCAGCAGAGATTTGTATGTAAATGAATGAGCATCTGTCTGATCGTCACAAAACCTGTTGCTTATATTTAACGCAGGCGTCGTAAACTGACACCCAGCTTTCAAGTTTTTAAGCTTCGTGCTGGCTTGAACCCCAGAATTGCTGCTTGTGGCTGTATTCTAACTTTGATATTAAGATGTTACTGCATGTTTTAATGTCTGCTTGTGTTGGACATTTAATGGACAATGATAAAGATGTATTTCTCAGAGTGCTTCTGACCACGCAAAGTTTTCTCTTACCTGAGAGAAGAGCAAAAATAAGAAAGCATGGTGCATCCCAGAAATCAGCAGCTTACAAAGAGAAACAGAGAAATTTGCTTCTGTATCATTGACTGCATGGAGCCCTGTTTCATTCTAAACACTTTTCATCCCAGTCATTTAGGACAACAGCCGCTTATTGATTGGCTGTCTGCTCCTCAGACCAAACAGCCAATCAGGGTTGATGGTGGATTGTGGCTCTTATTTCTGGACAGAGTATTGAAGGTGTTGTGATGTGAACTGTGCGTGGTGGTGCAGGAGGAGGCATCCCGTGTGACGAGTGTCACCGTGACAACACGAGGTCATAAAGTGTTGGATCAGATTAGTAGGAAGAAAAGCGGAGATCTGATGTTTTCTTTGACTTTGGTGTGCAAAAGTATACTCTTTATTCTTATTATATATCCAACTTTATTTTGCCCCAACCCCTCCCCTCCACCCAGCCCCCACAACCGGTGGCATTCCCATGTCACCAGTTACTGTCACTGTTACAATAGCCAATCAGAGCTCACCTGCAGAAAGAAGGCAACCAAACAAAGAAGAGCAGAAAAAAGGGTTACTTTCAGTTTGTTTTTTCTTGTTAAATAGTAATAAATACATTGAGATGCAGTGGTTCTTACTTTATCCTTTTCTCTTAAGCAGAAGGGTTAAAAAGTTTTTTTTTTATTTCTGTTTCTATTTCTTTTTATTTCTTTATTGATCTGTGTTGGATCTTTAGCAGCAATCCGGACCAGTTGTCATGGTGATTAGCAGCACAGAGAGGAGGAGCTGTCTGGAGGAGAAACACAACAGGAGGAGGAGGAGAGGAAGAAGAAAGCAGGGGGAGGGAGAGGACGAGGAGGAGAAGGAGATCCCTATGAGCGCCAGGAAGGCATCAGTGTCCTGCCACCTTCTCCTCCCTCCACCTCCCTCCCTCCCTCCAGGTTCTCCGTCACCAGCATGTGGAGAGCGGTGGACAGAGGGAGGACGCGAGCAGACACGAGAGAGAATCCATGAGTCCTGAATCACACATACGATGGTGTTTCCTCCCTGCGAAACCAGCGTCTGTCTTCTTGATGCAGCGGTGTGTGTGTGTAAGTGTGTGTGAGTGTGTGTTAAGACTGCTCATCTCTGGGGACTGTAAATATGACCATCCTAATGTCAGAACTAACCGGTGTGAACATGAACACGTGATCTTCCTCTTACAGCCAACATATGGAGTAAAATGGAAAAGCATGGCTCCTCTCTCTTTCCTCTTCATCCTCCTCCTCCTCTCCAGGCTTAAACAACAACCAAGTAGAACACACAACTCCTCAAACCCGAGAAAAATCAAATAATATTAAACAACAATAATATTAATAAAAACAAACTTGTCACAATCATTCCTTTCCAATTACAGTCGCAACAAAAGACAACAAACTAAAACAGGATAAAAGGAGCGTTTTCCCAGCATCTTCCTCCTTCCTCCTCCTCCTCTCATGCAGTACAAACTGTCTCCTGCAGCACAAAGTTCACCTCTTTGTCTCTGAACTCTGGCTGTGTGTGTGTAGTTGTAGTAGTTGTAGTTAAAATTGTATGGCTTTAGGGCATGGTTCAGGTTTTATCAAGAGTTGGCTGGCCCCTCGTCTGAGTCCGGCCTCCCTCTGCCCCCCGCAGCGGGGTTATTGTTGTTGGAGGCAGGGTAGTAGTCCTCAGGGGGCGGGGCTTGTGGCCCGGGGGCGGTGGGGGCCGTCCGAGTCCGGAAGGCAGACAGTCCGATTGGCAGAGCGAGGGGCAGGGAGGCAGAGCCAAACTGAGAGGCCTCCATGGAAGACACCGCCCCCAGGTGGTGCAGCCCTAGGGACACGCCCACATCCATGCTGTCACTCATCTGGGGCGAGGATCCCTGCTGGCCCCCCCCTCCACCAATGCCCGTCTGTCCGCCCTGCCGCAGGCCGCGCCCGCCATTCCCATGGTGGGAGTAGGTCGGGTGTGGGTGGTGGGGCGGGTCCAGGAAGTGGCGCTGGTGTTGTTGGGAGGCAGCCGGCTTGTGGAGCAGCAACTGGGTGTATGCTGGGTCCTGACCCCCACCTCCACCATCACTGCCGGGCCACATCCTCATCTGCTGCTGGGAGGGAGCCTGGGGGCAGACAGGGACACAGAGGTTGAGACAGCATGCTCTCATGGACGGACATGAAGATACTTGATGGGACACAATGGGTGCGTTCCAAATCGCATACTGTTTCTTTTTACTTTTAGTAGGTACTATGGCTGCCCTTGCAAAGTATGCACTGCTGCATGCAGTATGCACACAATCAGGACATACTACTTCTTCATAATACTGCACCCTGAACTTTGACCCTCTTTCTCATATAACTGTTACCATGGAGAAAAAACAAATTTCCATTCACCAAACTCAACAGAGACAGAGGTTAAGCTGGAGAGCTCTGCTATCGTTACTTAACAACATTTAACCTTTAAGTTATAACTGCATACATTGTGGATTCTAACATTATATATACATTTTATTAGCCTACATATGCATTTCTCTGTCATTGTTTTTTTTCATTTATTTTTGTTGGATGCTTATCTGTATGATTTTTTTTGTTCACTTAAACAATATATATTGCTATTATTACCATGTGACTGGTCATCAGTCCCTTGAATGCACTGTCATTCATCATTGCGGCTTCTGGGTAAGAATAGCCAGAAAAGCATGCTGGCTTGCTTACTGTAAAATGCAGCCAGATGTAGTAAGACATCCTGGTATTTTTGGCATACTGCATTTCACATACTTTTACTGCCATACTAAGTAGTATGCTGTGAATACTTTTACGGGCGTCTGCATAAACTGGGATAAGAAATCCTTTCAAACACACGACCAAACAGTGCAGAGAAACACCCCAGTACATACAGCACCGGTATTTCACCTCTCATCTAACTATCGCTACAGTGAGTAAGTTCAGAGCTGAAGAAGCCTCTTGGATGAGAGGTGAAACGTCTTCAAGAAACTCAGTGAAGTCCAGTTGTCTACCATTCAGCACCTTAAAGTCAAATATGGATGTTTCTGCAAAGAAAGCTCTTAATCATGGATGCTTCACACACATCTTCCTCCCCAATCAGCACAGAATATCTTTACAATCAGCACATTTTACAGATCAGTGTCACAAACTCAGTATCTGACCAGATGTCTCCCCTTCTGTTCCTGAGATATCAATTAGACATTTGTGTGAAGGTTTGTCATAATTAGTGTATGAATTCTTGAATTATGGCCTAAAACATGTTACAGTGATCTTTGACCACCAGAATCTACTGTTGACACTGGACTTTCTAACTTAGATACAGTTGAGAAATACTGATATTTGATACTACAGGGGAAAAATGGACATGTTACAGGTTCAGACTTTTTGTTTCTTGGTCAGTAGCAGAGAACAGCACAGTAAGGGGAGCAAACATTAATCGTGAGAGCGAGAAAGCACAGTTGCTATGCAGTACCATAAAGCTGTAAATCAATATTGAAACTCTTTTTAATAATCAGAATTGATATGCATCAAAACTACCAATATCTAATCAGTTAATTGTTGAGTACAACTGGACAATTGTGCCAAATTTGAGAAAATTCCCTTAGAGTGTTCTTTAGATATGGGAGACAATGGGACGGACATCCATATGTATAAATGGACAGACACACTGAGAACATAAAGAGGACGAGAGACAGATAAAGGAGCACAGTGCTGCAGTGTTCTACTGGCTGGATGCTGTGCTAATCTATGTCAGTGCAACTTCTTCTAATGTTGTGTGTTCAACACTTCACTCGTCTACCAGGCAGACCATAAACATTATGAGGCCATCCCACTTGTCCCCTTTACAATGACGTATGTAGAAAAAGCTCCCAGAGAGGAGTTTGTCAGTGTGCTGAGTTTGTGGTTCAGGGCTGTCTGTGTGACTCTGTGCTCCATGACAAGAGCACACAGATCATGTGATCCATGCAGGATGTGAGCAGTGTGTGTATGTGTACGTGTGCGTGTGTGTACGTGTGCGTGTGTGTGTGTGTGTGTGTGTGTGAAGCTGGTCGGTGCTGCGGGGCTGTGTACCTGAGGGCTGGTCATCTCATAGTCTGAATGTGTAACAGCAGAGTTGTAGTAGCGGTTACTGTAGCGGTAGTTGCGGTTATCATTGGAAGAACCACTGGAGCCACCTGGAAACAGAACAGACCACATTTAACACACTCATATTAAACTCACACACACTCACCCTGCACTGACAGTTTGTGGTCATTCAGTTTGTCTGATGTCATTTGTCAGAGTTTTGGATGGGCCAGAAGCAAGCTGACTTCTCCTCATCATGGACAGAGACTGACTGACAGCTGGGCTGATGTGCCCCTCTGCAGGGTTACACCAGGCTCCCACATGTTTTCATCAACACAATTTCAAAACTTTTCTAGAACTTTCCAAGCACCCACATTTCCATTTTGGAAAAGCATGTCAACCTGATGGAATCTTCATAGTAGCTGATGATTTTAATCAACTCAACCTTAAACTCCAAAGATGTAGCAGGATCAAGGATAAACAAAATTTTGATTTTTAAACTTTCTTTGAAAAATGAGCAATAAATCTACCTTCTACCCTCTTCTTTCTTCTACACTTGCACACATGCACATGAAAGTCTTGCTTCCTGTAACAAATGTCACCACACTATGTCTTAAAGGGGAAGGCTCGGCTGCTTTTAGTCACAGAATATAAGAACTGTGCTAGTTTTCCATTAGCATCAAGGACGAAACGTCCTTGGATGTGTAACACAATGGCAATGTTGAAACAATATATCATGCAGCTCTGACTCAATGCATATTAGAGCTACAATGTGTCAACAACTAACTTACAGAAAATACATTTGATGTTATGTTACATTACATGCAAGGTTATCCCTGAAAGAAACAGTTAATTTCATCACACTACTGATGTCCAAGACTTTACCAAAACTTGTTCAGGTTTTCTGTGAGCGTGGAACCCTGGCTCCAGTATGAGGAGCCACCAAACACCTACTGAGTGTAGTCCTCATTTTTACTCGCCCTGTATGGAGTCATACTGAGCCCAACAGTAGGGCTGGATGATATGGCTTTAAAAGAGTATTGCAATATCTTGAGGTGATGTTGCGATACACGATCTTGATATTTATTAAATGTCCTTTAAACTAATGTTAACTACTAAAAGTTAAATAAAGTACATTTACAATGACATTTTTTACAAAGTATTGTTATAACTGAATTTATCAAATTCAAGTAGTACTTTTATTTTGAAGGACCTGTCTCACATTGGGCCAGAGGTGATAATGTTTGTGCTGTGGACCTAAAGCTTATAGCCTACGTTTGGATGTTAGCAGACAGTTAAACGGATACCGCGGCACCTTTAATCATGAGGATTCATTCACTGTGAGCAGCAACAAACTAACAACTCTCCAGTTCATAGATTACTAATATTTGCAAGTCGCTCTGGTGCTCTGGGATCATAAAAGGAGCTCTGCAAAAGCCCTGCTTTTTTGTGTGTGTCTGTTAGAGGCAGAAAGCTGTAGGAGAGAGTAACAGAACCTAACCTCCAGTGGCTTATAAAAACTACGAGACCATTTATACTCGATGCTCATGATGTAGTCATTAAATATATATCGCACATGGACAAACCACAATACCCCGAGTATATATATATATATATATATATACATGGATATATATATATTTTTTTTTTTTTTTAAAGATACTTTTGGGGCGTTTTTGCCTTTAATTGATAGGACAGCCGAAGTGTGAAGGGGGGATACAGAGGTGGGGTGACATGCAGCAAAGGGCCGAGGCTGGAATTGAACCTGCGGCCGCTGCAGCGAGGACACAGCCTCTATAAACAGGGCGCCTGCTCTATCCACTGAGCCACCAGGCACCCCACCCCAAGTATATTTAATATATCACCCACCCCTACCCAGCACGGACGCTGGGGATGAACATTATTAGTCCTCCATCATCAACACATCACACAAAAACATCTTACATCACAGCGAGATAAAGGAGATGTGTTTGTGGTATGGTGCCCTGCAGCAGGGTTTTCTCAGGCAACAGGTTCAGGGTCTATCTGCCCTTTCTGCTGTTTCACTGGACAACATGGCTGTCAGGGACATATGAATGAGACACGTTACCCCCTCTCTCTCTCTCTCCTGTCCCTGTCACCTGGGACTCTGTACCACCCTGACTCATTCTCTCTGACAGCAAGGAGGTAAACCAAGATCTTTAAATTTCAGCCCAATTCATTCTGCTGCAGGGTTCATCATTTTCACAGAGTCAGGAAAGTGTTGGAGGAGGAGAAGAAGAGTCAGAGAGTGTGTGTGTGAAGTGTGTGTGTGTGTGTGTGTTTTACCAGAGCTAGAAACAGAGCTAGTAGTGGAGGTTGAATGGGAGTGGTCCATGGCAGGAGAGGTGGATGTCGATGAACTGGTGTTGGTTCCTTCATCTGTTGTCTTCTTGAAGAAATTGTGCTGCAGGGCGTAGAATGGCGTGATGCGGCTTTTAGGGTCATAGTCCAGCATGCGCAGGATCAGGTCTGTAGGAGGTCAAACAGGACCAGGATGATGATGAGATTTTGTGGAAGCCACAGGAAATGGTTGGCCAGCTACAACACTTGTCTCCCCCCGGCAGGTGCCACCATTCAATGCTACCTCACTGATGCATGCTGAGGTAATCATGCATCTGACCACTTCTTTTTTTGAAGATTATTTTTTGGGCTTTTGCCTTTATTAGATAGGGCAGATTCAGTTTTCAAGGGGGAGAGAGGGGGGATGACATGCAGCAAAAGGCCAGGGTCGGAATCGAATCCACAGCCACTGCGGTGAGGACGTAACCTCTGTACACAGGGAACCCGTTCTACCAACTGAGCCGCTGTGCTTTGGCTCTGTACTGGGTAAAGACAGAGGTCATTCATTGCTGCGGCTTTCGAGACAAACTGTCAGGCTGCTTGAACACATTTCAAGAGTCGACTGAACTCCAGCATGAGAAAAAAATGAATCTGCACAACATTACACTTCAAAAGTGTCATTTGTTTGTAACACTGCGTCCTAACAGAGAGAGTGTCTGAGTACTTTTGTTGTGAAATGAGGAGGTTTCAGATTCCTTTCAAAGGAATTTACAATTTTAAACCTGGAGCATGTTGGTTTGACTTCTCTCAAAAAGATGGGGAAAAAGGCAATGAGCAACTTGGTAAGAAATGCTCAACAGATTTAGAAAAAAAATATAAAAAAAGAAGAAACCAAAAAAAAAAATGCTCGGGAAAGATGTCAAGGGAAAAGGAAAAAGCTAAGGTCAATGATTATAACTACAACTATATTTATAATTACCATAATAATGTAATGTTACAGAAAATTATTGAAATGTTTAAGTCCCCTTTTTCAGGTCATTTCCTTGGCTTTTTTAAAATTTTGTTTGCTGTGCCAATTCCAGGCCATTTTCTGTTTCCTTTTTTAAAAATGAATATCCTTACTTAATTTTATGGGTAATTTCTTCTTAAGATGCTCTTTGCCTTCTCCCATTGAGTTTGAAAGAAATTAAGCCCATTTTAGTTTATGTTTGAAAGAGTTAACTGCCAAAACTAACGTCAAATATCCATTGATTTAGAAATGAAAGCTTTTTGTGTGTGTGTGTGGGGGGCGGGGTCTGTCCTGTGTGTTGCTCTAGTCCTGGACCTAGAGCAACACACAGCTTTTCTCATAATAATAATGATAATGACTAACAAAAAATATTGTTTGGTCTGTTTCTCTTGACAGTTATTACTGAGGTGGATTTGAATGGCATGTTAATGCCACATGCCACGTGTTGGGGGATTCCATTTAATCCATAATAAAAATGATACTGCAATGAAACGTGTGACTTTACACCTTCAGTAATGCATTGGGTTATCAGTGATGATAATTTTTCATAAACAGGTAGCTGCCATAATGGCTGTATTTTGACTTACATACATAAATAAATAAATGGGAGTCCGACAAATCTGGTGTGTGTCCCTGCAGATCATTACAAAGTGTGGGCTTACCTTTAAACTTCAGGTAGTCACAGGGGGCGTGTCCTGGCTCCCCTGCCCTCCGCCCCCCTGGGCCCCCAGTCTCTACACCCAAAATCTCATGAAGACGCCGTGTGGCTGGGGGCTTATACTCCTGGGAAACACACGCAAAACACACAAATATTTAGATACAGACAGAGAAGGATTTAGAGAGCCCAGTTACCTCCCACAGCAGTACCCACAGGCTCTAATAGATGCATACATCTGCACGTCCTGTAAACTCTTAATCATTTCTAACACTACAGCTGTGTTACTGTTTTGAACACGTTGCTGAGGTTTCAAACTATTGAACACTGAGACAACAATCAAGGTGAAGTAATGAAATCCACAACAATCCATGTCCTAATAAGCCACAGACTAAGTCAAGACAGTTCTTCTATTCTTCTCCTCTGACAGAAAAATAACACCCAATGAAAACTCCAGTCATTTGGAATTCATAGTCTTTAACACTCTTCACAAAAACGTGCAGCATCTAAACATCTTTTTGATGAAGACTTGTAGTAGCAGCATGTGCTTCAGCTGCAGCACACCCACACGTCCCAGTGACTTCATTCACATGCTGCCCACTGTTGCTTCACACTCACGAGGCTTTCACTTTGTTTACAAGTCCAGCTGCTATCTGTGTCACCAGTAGGAGTCAGAGGACACGAGGTGAACGCTGAAGAGGGACCTCTGAATGTAGTCAAATACCTTCTTGATGTCCTTGTTCTTCTTCACTGTCCACAGACCGTCTGACAGCTTGTCAAAATACTTCCTGGCTTTAGGAGCTGCGTCCAGCATGTGGCTGGGAGGGACCCCCAGAACCTCCACAATCTTATTCATCTGGTCAACCTACACACACACACACACACACACACACACACACACACACACACAGATAATTAGTCTTTGTATTGTGGACAAACATGTGAATTGAGGCAGCAACATATAACAAACATGCACCCGAGTGGGACTAGGATCCAATTAGAGCGGTTCAGGCTCCTGACTCTGATGGTGCACGCTACACTCCAAGTCTGTGACCAAAAATATGCTCCTTTTCCTCGTTTATTAGAAGTGACTAATTTGCACACAGCATGCTGGGATATCTTTGATGTGGACAGAGTTGGCTTTGAGCGCGTGACAAGTCAAAAATTCTAAAGGTGCTCACATCGAGACGGACACTCAGGCTGCAGCACCGGCGACTGTCTAAACAGCTCTTTGTACAACCAGGAAATGCTGAAGTGAGACTAATGATACATGGATCATATCTGATAATCTATACATATAAAAAAAACATGTTTTTCAGTGAATGCCTACGTTTAAAATATTGTTCATTTGAGTCAGCCGTTTCCAGTTGAATTTGTAAAATATGACAGAAAACCGTTGTGTACTTTTGTACTGTGCCTTTTCTTTAGGAAGTATTTCACTAATATAAAAAAGACCCTCACATAAAACTAGGCCATTTTTGCAGCAGAATGATGCAAATATTTATGGAACTGTTGCTACATGAGCAGAGAAAACAGAAAAAAGGACACTTTTGATCAAAAGGTAGAAAATCTACATCTACCAGAATGCTATGTGCCTGATAAGACCAATAAACTTTTCCACTGGAGGCTGATGATTTGTAGACTGGTCTGAGTAAAAGAATGGCAGCCAGCCTGATGTTGTAAAACATATAAACTGTAAGCCTATATACGTTTCTGAAAACATTTGAGGCGAGAAAAATGCAACTCAGTAACAAAATCTTGGTTTATATTTGATCAGAGCAGCTTAGTTTTACTGTTTGATCTCTTTTTTTTCACTGCGCAGAAAGCAGTATGGCGCCCACTTCCAGTTCACAAACTCACGCTATTACAGCTAAACAGGGTGTTTAAATGTGTTTCTGCAAACATATTAGGAGAGAAATGGGTAGCGCAGTAACATAATCTTAATTTACATTCAATCAGCCATGCTAGGTTTACCTTTTGGTTTACCACATTACTTTGATGAAAATTCAAAAAAATGCACTGCAGGAAGTGAACAATGCCATCAGCAGCAACATGCCCGAGCCGCCGGATGGAATTCTTCATAGTACCTGCCGATTTTAATCAACTCATCCTTCAACTCCAAAGATGTAGCATGAATGTATTGTTGAATGCAGCAGAAAGTTTCTTTTTAGCTCATGTTAGAGCTGGAACCCAGAAACCACGGCCTAAAAGCAAACCAAATCAAAGGTTTCCACTAAATCATGGCTCTAGCCTTTTTAAAAGGATATGTTTCTGGTGTTGTTGCTATTACCTCATTGGAGCCGCTGAAAAGAGGCTCTCCTGTGTGCATCTCCACTAGGATGCATCCCAGAGACCACATGTCGATGGCCAGGTCATAAGGCATTCCCAACAGCACCTCGGGAGAGCGGTAGAACCTGCTCTGGATGTACTGATAGATCTGAGAGGAGGAGGTGGAGAGGAGGACACATTACACCACAAAGCTTTGCTTTATATCTTCTCATGTTCAACTGATTCAGCTGCTTTGTAGAGCATGTGTTGCATCATTAACAACTGTAAAGCACACGTCACATCAAGGTCTCATATGGAAGAAGTCAGCTGAGTGTAGCGTCAGTGTGCTGCCTGCTGTTCCAGGAGCTGTCCACTGTGAGGAGCAGCAGCACAGCCAGTCACACACAGTCTGTTGCTGCCAGCCAGGAAATGAACCCTTCACATTAAAGCTCACCTGACTGCAGTTTGTTTTCACACAGTAGCACTCACATTTCCCACCTGCATCAAACACTGCTGCTACAGTAAGGCCAAAGGGCTGTGGCTCAGAGATAGAGCGGGTCGTCTTCTGATTGGATGTGCAGCAGTTTGATCCCCGGCTCCTCCAGTCAACATGTCAAAGTATTATATACTATATAGGATATTGAACCCCAAATTGCTCCTGATACTGCGTCATCGGAGTGTGCGTGCGTATGAATGGATACTGAGTAGCGGGTGGCAGCTTGTACTGTAGTCCCTGAATGTGTGTGTGAATGGGTGAATGTGACATGTAGTGTGAAAGTGCTTTAAGTGGTCAAAATTTGGATTACACTTATTTATGCTTATTTAAAAAATCTAATAAAATGAGACAACACACAAAATCAATGTTTGGATTCTGTGTTGACTGGGACATATGTGTATGGCACATTCATACATCTATTTTCTAAAACTTGATTGATGAGGAGCATCCCCCAGTAAGTACATGTGAGCGACAATTATAGTGAATTTCTACATATGAAGTTAACTGATAAATGCACTATGGGGAGCCTGTTGGCTCAGTGGATAGAGCGGCGCCACATTTACAGAGGCTGTGTCCTCGCTGCAGCGGCCGCGAGTTAGAATCCGGCCTCGGCCCTTTGCTGCATGTCTCTCCCTCTCTCTCCCCCTTTCATGCTCACACTGTCCTGTCAATTAAAGGCACTAAAAGCCCCAAAAAATTTAAAAAAGTAAATGTACTCTGACAGGCATATTTGGAAGGTCTGTGTGTGTGTGTGTGTGTGTGTGTGTGTGTGCGTGTGTGTGTGTGTGTGTGTGTGTGTGTGTGTGTGTGTGTGTGTGTGTGTGTGTGTGTGTGTGTGTGTGTGTGTGCGCGCGCGCATGCGTGCGTGCTGCTCACCCTCTGTCCGAGCTGGCAGGAGGATCCAAAGTCGACTATCTTGATGGCAGATCTCTTGGGGTTACACAGCAGGATGTTCTCTGGTTTCAGGTCGCAGTGGATGATTGACAGCTCTGGAGTGGCCAGGAATAATAACGCTGTGGACAAAAAACACCATCATTCTTTTTTATTATCTGGACCACCTTCTTCACTTGGTGATCACTGTAGTTGTGTACATCCTATTTTAACCCTTTGGAACTTGAAGCAAGATCACTTTTCTTGTTCTGCTTTCAGACGCCCCACAAAAGTATTCAAACCTTTGAATAAAATGGTGTGATTTCTTTTGAAAACATGGGAAAAAAAGAAATGAGAAATGTTCCACAAATTGCAAGAAATTAGTCAATTAGAAAATTATTTTTAAATAATTATTATTAAATGCTAATTATCAAAAATACATTTTTAAAATCTTACAGAATTCTTATTATTTTCAAGCACTTTTCTGGGCAATTTCTTTTATTTAAAAAAATATATATATATTTTACTCATTTTCTGGTAATTCTTAAAAAAAAATTTCTGCTGATATAAAATTGATATGTGGCATAAGTAGGGCTGGGGCAACGAGTCGCTGTAATCGATTACGTGAATACATCGATTCCGGGTAACGTGTGTCAGCTGCAGCACATCTAGAGAAACGGTGGCTTGCCGTTTTTCTGTTTGTCAGAACAAATCGACAGTGAAGATGGTGCTTTGATGATTATAATGACTCTATACCACTTTTTACTGCAGTTTAAAGTCTCTCTGTCACAGAGATGAGGAAATACAGAGATGTCTGTTTTACCTCAACTTCCTTGCTTCCCTTTCAAAACAAAAGCCCTTTGACTGTGTTTCTGTGGACAGAATGCCATCAGTTGCTGATTCAATGCATTTTATTTTGAAACATTAACAGGACGGTGTTGTCAGCTGTGCAGAAGCTTGCACAACTTCATAAATGAGTGGAATATGTGCTAATAAATATGAAAATACAGCACTCATGTCAGCAGGCAGCGATATGTCTTAAGGCCCAGTTAAGGCTGGACTTTTGATGCAGAAAGAATGTACTAGTTATAATGGTTTCTGTTAGAGAAAAGTTATAGTGTTATTCAAATTGCACTAATTTTACTGTAAAGATGTTTTGTCATTGTTTGTTACTATAACAAAGAGTAATTGTTTTTGTTACTCCTCCCATAAGTGACTTGTATTTTACATTGTTTTATTTTTTTTGCTGTTGGATTGCTAAATTGTAGATTGCACTACATTCCTTTTACTTGAGTGGAACAAGCTCTTGCATTAATTTTATTTTGGAGAGACTTTATATCAGGCTGTAATACACAGATTACCAGTTAAGACTGGGCTATTTTTTGTGTATACTCTGTCATGATTGAAGATGATTGAATAAGATATTGAAATATAAATGACAAGTTTTAAAATGATCTTTTCGGAAAAGTCCTTATTATATTAATCAAGTAATAATAAAAAAAAGTTAGATACTTTTTTTTTTTTTTTTTTTTAAAAACAGTCGATAAAACAATAATCGATAAAAAAATAATCATTTAGTGCAGACCTAGGCATAAGCAGTACATGAAATACATTACAAAGGGAAAAGACCTCTGTCAAGGAGCTCTTGAATCATCCCCCTGATTTATATTTTCATAATTATGAAATTTTGTCCTTTGCTTTAATGAGCAGCATTTGACCCACAATATTTCTCCCTGCCTGATGTGATCCAAAACTGCTTTCTTTTGTCCACTTGGGGGCAGACAACAACAAGCTACAGAGCACATGTGAGCGTTTCCCTGCACCCACCTGTACAGAGCTGCTGTGCAAATTTCCTGGTGAGGTTGAGGGAGACTCCTCTGAAGTTGGTGTTCCTCAGCAGATCGTACAGGTTGTAGCTCAACAACTCAAACACCAAACAGAGATGGTTCCTAAACATAAAGTGACGCTTCAGGTGGACTGCACAGAGACAGATTGACAGACAGACACAGACACAGACACAGACACAGACACACACACACACACACACACACACAGACAGATGGGAGACAAGGAGGAAGGTTAAGAGATCAACTGAGATATGAATAAGGTCCGCAAACAGAGCACAGAGCAACAGGACAATCCTTTCTTTGAAAATTACACACATGTCAATGCCATTTCAAGTCAAAATCTCCTGAGTAATCAGATCTCATATCAAAAGTGGGGTGCAGGGTCGTCAAATGCGTCTTTCATCATTCATTCTGGTTTGCTGGTCTGGTTTGGGAGGAGCTGACTGGAGATAGGGATTACTGATCCAAACCGTTCAGCTGTTCTGTTGTCCTCTTGTACTGTCATGGTATGTGCTCACCTTATTAAAGAACAACTAAGCCCCCCACTTTTGGCTTGGATGCCTCCTCCTTCGAATGTGAAGAAAGGTTCACCCAATTGTGCTGCTTCTCAATCCACAGCACCTCCCTGTCCCCCGCACTCACCCGAAGTAGTAAGATGGTGAGAGGAGGGCAGTGCAGTAGTGACAGGGGGCTTGGTTGATGATGAAAGCAACTCCTGCTTCCAGGATCAGCCAATAGCAACATTCAATTGCAATAGCAGGTTTGAACCTTTAGAGGGCAGTCACTGTGCATATTTATAACACAATATGAAGAATTTTGATACTGCCCCTTAAATAGAAGAGCTGGACCTGAATCAATCAACAACACTACTAAATACAAATATATATTGCTTTTCAGCTAAAAAAGGGGGGTTTGGGGGTTTAGTTACTCTTTCAACACAATTATATTACTTCTGTTTATTAACAGCTAAAAGTCCCTTTCTAGCTTTTTCTGGAGCTTTCGATAGCATCCCACAGTCTTCATTAGTGGATGGATCTCAATCACTACTCAACTGTGTTTTTGCTTTACAAGCCACATACTAATTTGTGTCGAAGTTAAAAGTTCAATATCACAAGTGGCCATAATGAATCTGTGTGTCTACAGTGATGGTCAATATAGATACTGATTAATTTACTGAAGATTGTGGGGGATAAGAGGGAGCTCAGTGGGAATAAGAGTTCAGCTTGACTGTGATTTTATCCTCCAACATTTCATTATCATTCAGGACTGGCTGTTTGCAGTTTTCATCGTAAAATAAACCTTTCTATCTATAGTCTGATATTAGTGTGACTGGAATGTCTGTCTGTGAGGTTTCATGTTCAGTCGATAAGCAAGGGAAAAAAAACCTTCTAACGAAAAACAAAAACCTTGTGTGTGTGTGTGTGTGTGTGTGTGTGTTGATCCTCCTTACCTATGTAATATTTCATCTCAGTGTCATGCTTGTTCATGAGCTCCAGCAGGCGTAGTTCAATCTGTGCCTGGTTTAGAAATGCCTTCTTGTTCTTAATGATCTTTATGGCGACCCATTCCTGCTCATGGTGGTCGTAGGCCTTCACCACCTGCACACAAACAGAAACACACTTTGTCAGCTCATGCCATGATAGGCACATACGCTTAGAGTTATTATCTTCTTCATGAGTCAGGGAGTAACTTGATGTGTCCTGTCATGTATAGTATAGTATAGTATAGTATAGTATAAAGATAAGATAAGATAAGATAAGATAAGATAAGATAAGATAGACTTTATTGTCCCCAGCGGAAATTTTTCATGGACGTAAGTGCAGTGCTTCTCACAGTAAATACATTATTTAACACGGAAAGGGAAAAAAAACAAAAAAAAAAAAAAAAACACAGACAGATAGTGGTCCACAATGACCCAAAACAATCTGTGTTGAGAGTACAGAAACTTGCCTGTTCAAAGCGGGAATATCACGTGGAAAAGGGTGACAGGGTGGTCTCCCCTCTGAGCCAGGATAAGAGGTAGTAACAGACACCGAAGCGAGGTCTGTGTAAAATGTAAAGCTGCAAGAATGTGACCATGGTTGGCACAGGTGTGCCTGTTTTGATTTTGTGTTATGTTGGCGACCATATCGCAGGAGATTTAAAAACAGCTGTTAGCACAGTGGCTTAGTCAAAGAAAAAGAACAGCGGCTGTAAATGTACGCAAACTGGGAGAACAATGAGATTCAGGTGCTCCTTACCCTCTGAACAGAGGACGTGATTAGCCGCCATATAGCAGAGACGGCAAATGATTGTGATAGACATGTTATGCCTTTGTTATTGTTTTGAAGGTGCTGCTGACACATTTATTATATGTCACACTAGACAACATGCTGTTGTGCTACACGTCACGCCCGTCGTGCCTCTTCTGATTGCGGGATGCAGTGATGCAGTGTATAATCACACACTGGAGTGGAATAACGCCCTGGTTGTCTGTGAAAAATACAAAGGAGGCATAAAGAGGGGACTTTGTTGCTGCCCTATGGTGCCATCTCTGTGTAAGAGCAGCTTTTGGCAATTCACTAAGACCAACTTATCTCTGACTGTTGGAGCCACTCAAGACATTAAACAAATCAACTGCAATTTGGTGACATTTCTGCAAACATGCTTGGTTTGCCTACTGTCCAGTTCAACCAATGTGATGAGGAGAGGGTGTTGTGCTTTGAGAGATCTTAGAGTTGATTGGTTCTTGATACCCCATCTCAGACTGTTGGTGTTTATAAAGAACCAGAATTTGTACGTGTGGATTCAGGTTCCTCACCTGTCCGAAGGAGCCCTTCCCGATCAGTGAGTCTATCTCATAGCGGTCCAGCCACTTTTCTCCATTCTTGACAATGTAGTCATAGTTGTCGTCGTCATAGCCATCGTTATAGACTTTTCTCTCCTTCTTGGTGCTGCTGTCCTCTGGAGGGACCTGCTGGGCCCGCCGCTTCTTCTTAGTATAGTACACCTGTGGATAGACACAACAGCTCAGGCTCCTTGCTCTGTATCATGGTACACCTACAGAACCCCACAGCACTAACAGACCATTAACTAGCATTATTTCACTCTTTTGTCCTTCTTAGGGTATCAGGAGCTTGAAGCCTACAGCTGTAACATCAGCAGCAGTTGCTGTAGTAAGGAAACAGATATGCGTCAAAAGTAGTTAAAAAAACTCCTAAAAAAGCTACTTTAGTAGTATTTTATTAGAAACGTGTATTTTTTAGTTAGTTAGTAGTTCAGTGCTAAGCAAAAGCTGATGACACATGCTGATACTGAGTGGGATTGACTTTACGTAGCTTCTAGACCCCTCTGCTCCCACCCACAAACAGTAAACCCCAGCCAAGCCTGATAACCAGCCACGTATTCCTTACAATGATTTATCCCACATTTGGCTTCATCTCAGCAAAACAGGCACATACACTGAACACCTGAGAAAGTCTTTAAAACAACAAGAGTCAAAATACACACGTGTTTGTTTGTGTGTGTGTGCACGCACGAGCATGCATGTGTGTGTGGTATAGGCAGTCTCATGAATCATACCTCATTGATGTGCTTGTAGGTTTTGATGAGGTCAACAGAGAGTTTCCTCAGTGGGGCGCTGGCAGGGTCTCTGAAACTAGGGGGGATCCTCCGCTGGAGTATGGTCATATCAGACAGCACCTGCAGAGAACAGCAACATTTCAGACACACGCCTCAAGTCTCAATGAGCACGTGACAATCTGGAAACCAGAGGGTGGAGCGTAGTTGCCACTACCTTAGCACAGACATACAGGTGTGGAGGTGTGACAATGCTGGGACATGTGGATCTATCTGTCAGAAAGATGCTATGACGACGGCAGCGCATGTAGATGCAGCAGCCAGTAGCTCCTCAAATCCTTGCTCCTTTTTTGCTATATTTTTTCGACACCATGGCCCCTTCTGCTGAAGCAAGACTTTTATACGATAGAGAAGCACTTATCAACATCGGGAAAAGTTATGTGGGTTTTGGACTAAATGCAACAGACTGTGTGACAGCGGTGAGTCAGACCAGAGGGGAGAAATGAAACCGAAAGCGCCGGAACGGAGAGAGGCGCCGGATTCTACCTTCATCTGTCAGGACATTACTGAGCACTTAAAAGAACTGAAAACACTATGTGGATTCTGTATATCAGTAACTGCAGTTCATCTCTGCATTTTCTGGTCATAAAAGATCAACCACATTTTATTGGACTACAAAAGGGACCAAGGGCAGCCAAAAGAACCATCATGTTTTATCAATAATGTAGATTCCCACCAACTGTGCCTAGTGCAGGAATGCCTTCCTTTGGCAGATTTTTGGACAGCTCAAAAAATGATCAAATGTAATATGCTATATTACCTTGATGAAGTCATTTTAATAGTAACATAACTTATAACATTCTTAGCAGGGTATCTAGTAATCTGTAACCTATTACATTTCAAAGGTAACCTCCCTAACACTGCTTATGAAGAAAACAGAAGTTATAATGTCTGAGAGCAATCGAGGATGTGGAGGAGGATGTCAGGACAAAAGCAAAGGACTAAGATGTCCAGCTGACTTTTGCCAGCAGCTGCTGATTGCCACCTTCAGAGAGTGGACATAACCACTCATATTCCTAACTCATACAAGTTCAGCTGAGCAGTGACATGACGTCAGCTTCATGCAAACATCTTCTTCTCTTGGTCCCTGTCCAAATGTTGGGAGCAGAGGGGAGAACTGGAATAAGGACTGATAGGTAAACAGAGAGCTTTGCTGTACAGTACAGCTGGATCTCCTTACCCACAGTTCAACACGCATGCGTGCGCACACACACACACACACACACACACACACACACACACACACACACACACACACACACACACACACACACACACACACACACACACACACACAGCATCACAGCAGCCCACAGTGCCGGCTCCTCTTCAGTTAGTCTGACCAGGTCGCTGTAACACCACACACCTAAAAGCTGGTTACACCTCAGCGCCACCTCCAGACTTACTAGTCTATCACAAAAACTTTGTTGGATTTAAAAGCTATTCTTGACTCAACCCAAATCACCTGAACACAGCTCTGACTCTCAATATTCAGTTCATGTCATCACGGCCCTTGTGCTCAATTCTCTGCAGCACCTCCCTCAGATACCTGGGAGAACACAAGCATTAGCTTTGTCCACATCCACAGATCACATGTTAACAGTATTGGCAAACTGCCGTGACCCTTGGTTTATCTGTGAGAGGATCAAAAGTTGCTCTGTAGGTTGTCTGCAGCCAGAGGAACCCTGGCCTTGTTCTTCCTGGATCTGAGGTCCTACAGATGGCTTCCCCAGGCAGCAGTGGGATTCTATGATAGATGAGACACACCTCTGCCTCACACATTTCAGAACTGAATAATACTGAGTAACACTTGGTACCAAAGAGACCTAAAGAGCCTTGGAGATGGCTCTAACACCCTGGCTGTTGCAGCTGTACCTCCTGTCCAGGAGGCAGGACTGTCAGCTTCAGGTGCTCCTCAATGTGCTCCTCACGACTGTGTAGGAGGGGGAGTGTGTATCTCTGGCAGAGCAGTCACTGCACTGCACTTCTCCTACAGGATACACACTGCTGACTCTCAAGCATGTTTTGATAAAATTAAGAACATGCAGTGTCACTGATGGCCAGCTCCTCACACATCTCACACAGATGCCCAAATTCCCTCAGTGTACTGACTCGTGACATGTCCTGCTAATGGACCAATGCTAACCATGTCAACATCAAGCTGAAAGCTCATTGGCTGCTGGTGTGTGAGTGTGCAGCCCATAAAGGCTGAGATGTTAGCTGCAGCCCGGGTTACACTCCACCCTGTGCCCCTTTGCTGGGAGTCATCCATGCATGTCATTCTTGCACCCTCCTTTCCTGTCACTGGCCAGCTGTTCTGTGCCATACCTACACATGTGTGTGTATGTAACATTTCCTTCATTTGATGGTATGTATGTGATAAGGTTATTCTACAGGGTGGTTGGTGGACAGCAGCAGCCTGTGGTGAACAGTCAGATTGGTCCAGAAGTAGCTGGGTTCCAAAGCGGCAGCATGGTGCTTTGCTTCTCATTCAAAGAACACAACAGTGATGTTGTTAGGGGCGACCGCTCACTGCCTGAATAGTTGGGTGGGTGGTGCATATGAACACTGATGTTGGCATTGATTACCAGCAAACTTGCGCCTTCTAAAATCAAATCTTCTGTTTTAGCTCTGATGGACACATTTCCTGATCTGTAAGGTTCACATGTTAACTTTCACTTGGATAGAATACCTGAAACTAAATTTTAATCTGTCAACAGACTAACTTTGAAAAACAATACAAGTTTTCATTAAGTCCAACTGTTGGCTGATTATAGATACTAGACAGTGTGAAGAGAGTGAATAAGGATCAACTGTGGTAGTATGTATATACATTTTGCACTCTGTATGTATGTTTCCAACACAGATCTGAGTGAGCCATGTGTACAAAGATGCTTACTTTTCATAGACAATAGAACATTTGCCTTTACTGTTGGTGTTATAAAACAACTTGAGCTTGATCTATACTTATGCAGTAGATGTTTTGGACTCAGCTGCAGAGCCTAAACAGTGCTATGAACTAAAAATATATTATGGTGTTGTGTTTTCTTTACAAAGTATTCTAAGAATCATTACATGGAATTTTTATACAATGGAAGTTTTTCGACAATATCGTGATTCTCAGAGACACTTCCTTGTGAAAAGGATCCTGGTTCACGTATGCAAACATGTAATGGATACTACAGCTGTGTGTGAAGGATGCAGGGGACAGATGTACACATATGCATCCATGCTTTCATGCGGTCTCATACACGCACACACGTCACTAGCCAAATGATGCCTGCCTACAACAGCTGGTTGATGAGCTATGAAGTTATGAAAGAAAGGTGGCGAAATGATGTTTGTGTGTATCTGTCTGTCTACTTGTGTATGTGTCTTTCTCTAAACTTTGGTAATGTTTTCTGTTGAGAAAAACATCTTAAATACTTTTTTCTTTGTACATGCACCTGTTTTTTTTTTTGTTTTTTTTACTGCACCACTTGTTGTATTTGTCCTTGTTTATCAGCACTTCTGTTGTAGCCAGATCTACAACTTTTCAGTTTAGTTTGGAGTGAGATAGTCAGCAAACCTGTTAAGGTTTTTATGACTATTCAAATATGAGGAAATCATGAATTTGTTTTATTGTAAATTGATGTTAATATTTTCCCTTTAATCAAAAACTGCACTAACAAAAGTTCCGATTTGACAGGTTCACAGTAAGGGTCATCCTGAACACAATTCCACTGAATATTTCAGCAAACCTCTGAAGGAAAACATGGAATCATTATTTTCAATACGTTGAAATGTCATCTGAGTGACACCTGGAGGCCATTTGTACAACAGGATGTGTGACTTCGTTTGTAGCTTGATTATAAAATAAATCCAGCAACTGGAGCTTGCTCTAAAGTTTGGAGGTTTGGCAAAGTATTTATTTAATAATGTTAAAATACACTCTACATCTCCAGGGGGAGACAGAGCGTGCCAGTATGAACACAAGCTATACAAAAACTTTGATCAGGACACGTCACGTTACTCTACACTCCTCAGTGTGTGGACTGCACTGCAGGCTGCAGTCTGCTCTCTGCTCAGTGACAAAAGAGTGAGAGCTGAATCATGTGACCGGGCCCAACACATCAGCAGTTCTGCTTCTACGTCTGGTGAATGATCTGTATCGTCAATGAGCTGCATTTAATCAGCTATGATCATCTGGTCATGGGTCACAAAACTTCTTCTTCAGTGACGTCAGATATTCAGCAGGTTTTATTTCACATATGATGTGAAATAAATGACTGCTGAAATACGAGTCTTCCTTAGTCCTTTTTGATAGCTCCAGGTACCAGTACTGTAACAGATATGTATTATACTCTGGCAGCTGGCTTGACCGGGCTTTATATGGTGCAGCTGTTAGGCTAGGTTAGGTCTTGTCTGTCCATGTCATATCAATGTCCTCCCTCTGCATTGCCACATTATCAGTTATGAAATTGTTTGTTTGTTTATGGGCTTTAATTGCATTCATGACAGAGCAGCTGCAGAGTGAGAGGAGAGGGGATGACATGGAGCAAAGGGCCACGGGTTGGATTCAGACCCGGGCTGTTTCCAAGTAATTGGCCTGTACGGGTCACATACTTTGCTCTGTGAGAAAATGGACGTGTGGCATGAGAGCACATGAAAAGTTTTCCAGTCAGTGCGTCAGAT
Source organism: Plectropomus leopardus (assembly GCF_008729295.1). NCBI lineage: Eukaryota > Metazoa > Chordata > Actinopteri > Perciformes > Serranidae > Plectropomus > Plectropomus leopardus. Next base: position 1,249,015 of record NC_056469.1, on the reverse strand, counting down.
TTGGCAGCTCTCAAAGTTAGGTGCACCTGTGCATATAGAGCTCAGAATTGCACACACATCTCAAATTTTACGTGCATTCCTGTGCATATGCCTCTCCCTTGATTAGCATCAACACCAATACAGCTATCCTTTGGCTCATGACCAAACTTTCAATAAAATGTTGTGCAAGTCTGTAGAGTTATGTGTTGTGATCTCTATCAAAAAATACATGAAGAATTTAAACACAGCCCTCTGGTGTTGGGGTGCTGCTATGACAATCAACAGGTGAAACAGGTGAACTATAAATCAGTTCCTGTGCCAAAGGCACGTATGGCATAACTGCTGGAGTACTGTGTGTGTGTGTGTGTGTGTGTGTGTGTGTTACCTGCTGCTGCTCGGCCATGGAGTGGATGGAGCTGAAGGAGGGGTGTGTATGTGTGTGCTGGCTGGTCATGGCTGGCTCAGCGAGGGAGAAGCGGCCCCGCGAGGGAGAACCCCTGGGCAGTGGAGGAGGAGGAGGAGGAGGAGGTGGGCGGACATCCTGAGCTGCTTACACCTGGAGAGAGAGAGAGAGAGAGAGAGAGAGAGAGAGAGAGAGAGAGAGAGAGAGAGATGATTAGAGAGGGAAACCCCAACATTCTGATCTGTTCCTCTGCCTCCAACATGGCTACCGCTGCTTTTGTTCACAAAATATGATCAGAAAGCACATGTCCATCACTTCCATTTTTACTTTATGAATCAGTCATTCATGCTGTACCATCCACTACAAATATCCAACTGAATAAGTTTGAAAGTCTTTCCATCCCAAGCTGCAAGAAAACACACCAAACATTTGAAATACATGCAGCAGAGGATTTTCAGAAAATTTGAGGCCTCCAGAAAGAATCTCAAGAACTGCAACAAGAGTTCCTTTAAGCCAGAGTTAAGCTGATCCTGCATGGCTGAGGCTTCAACAGCAAAATCTGTCCCTTTAAAATGTCATTATATTCATTACTTAATATCAACACATAACATAAGCAAGTGGAATATGGTCCCCCTAAAGTAAAGAGCTGTGATGTGATCTGGAAGAGGTGCAGAGAGCTGGATTTTCCCAGTGCAAACATAAACACCAACACAGTGTATGGAAATGACCTCAGACACACCACTGACATTTCTGTACTGATATCTGTGACTTATTTGCCAACATACATGCTACTGATACAACACTGATAAATTTGTGATAACTTAAAAGAAAAACTTCACCCCACCAACAATCATTTGTATTGTTGTGACTTAGCCAGTGTTATGTTGAATTCATGAAGAAAACTTTGTTTTTCTCTCATGCCTCCAATGAACAGAGAATCCATGCTCAGTATTTTCCAAACAGACCACCCTTTTTGACAGGGAACTGAATTAAAAGTGAAACTTATCTATGCTTTCTCCAAAGAAACTCCACTGACAAAAACAGTCATTTGACCTCATTCGAGCTGCTGATCTACCAATGACCTCAAGCACTTAGACTGTGTTGTTGTGCAACTTTGGCCAATCTGAACTAATTCTTTAAAACACCAAAGTCACACAATATTACTACCTAGGGGTTGAGCGATATTGGTTTTTCAGGGCCGATACCAATAATTAGCAACTAATGAGACCGATAAATGATATTTGGAACCGTGTTACAAGCATTTTTATCAGAACTTGGGCTGGATATATATATTTGTCCTTCCTCTTCATCACTGGGTTTCTACGACTCTGACACATTTTTAATGTTCCTTAGAAACTTTATTTCCCCTTTTCTTTCCTCCACTAACTGACACAGGTTAGATTTATTTACATCCTGCTCCTCTTCCTGTGCACACACATGTCATTTATTAATGCATCGTAGGGAGAAGTTAATGTGTGTCTGTTTTGATGCAACAGATCCTCCTCCAACACAACGTAAGTAGCAGAATCATTAAGTAAAATGACATCATATAGAGGACTGAATCAAGACTGTAATGGTATTTTTAATTAATAATGAGGCTCTACTAGGTGGCAGATTACACTCTGTAAAGATGAACACTGTGTCAACGTTTTTAACTGTTAAAAAATGTGCATGAACATCTGTCAACCACCAACAGCCAACTGTGAACCAAAAAGACCATATAATCTGCATCCGTCTTAAAGAACACTGAAGACAAACAAAAAAAAAAGAATATAAAGTAAGACTTCATGTGATTGAGTGAAACTTAAACTGTTAAAGCAAACGTTTTGCTTTGCTTTGGCCTTGGAAAAAGACTAAATGCTAAGGTCAGTAATCTGCACTAAATGAGTGAATCCGTGATTCACAACAACCAATCAAACAGCTCTCTACTGATGTCTTCTGATGTCAGCTCAGCATGCTCAATCAGCTGAAAGACAGGCCAACACTGGGCTTAGCAAACCACACCAGACACACTCCAAAAGCTACAGCTGCTGGTCAGCACAACAATATGATGGCTGTTCAGACATCTGTCAGTCTCATCCTGTAATGCAAGCGGGAAAAAATTCACTACAGCCAATCAGAGTGAGCTTGTAATAACCAACCAGTGTGCAGGGTCAGTTGCTCTTTGACCTTTCAATGTAAACAAATGCTGGTGGACCATGGTTGTGAGCACCCTGGCTCAGTGAGCAGCTGCTAAGCTAATTGTTAGCTTGATTCTTTGTTCTATTATTCTAATCCAGTTATCTTTCAACTGTTGTAGCTCACATCTTGTCAGCTAGGCCAAGCACCTCCTGCAACACCATGCAGCTGGTGAGCTAGCTACCAAAACAGGACATGTGTGGGTTAGAATACAGCTGGGCTTACGGCATAATTCTTGATGGCTGGATTTACAGTTGACAGACTGTTCTTGCTATTTGACAGATTCTCAGCGAATGACAAACGAATAGAAGACTGTAGCAGTGCTTCTGAGGGTGGTGCCTATGTTCTGACAGGTGGGCAAAATCAACAAGTAAATGGAAAAGCAGGATTTATAAATGTGCTTCACAATTAGCCAGAGAAAAAAAGAGCAAAGTTAGAGAGAAGCGTGCCCCTCACATGTTCTACACCAGCAGCCTGTGGATCTGATCAGCACATGGCCTTCCTCTGTGGACAGCCTCTGCACAGAAAGCTTAAGGCATCAAGACAATCAAGACTTTTTCCCACTCACATAAAATGATAGGGTTTGTGTAAATGAAATATCAACGACAATCCATGTAACATGGAACAGGCAGCTGAGCTGAAACACACAGCTACACCTAGTGGTGGCGGGTGAAGTTACAGGACTGTAAAGAGCCGGCTCCCAGCAGGCAGAGAGAGACTGTGAGGAATAACGGCATGTTTTTACATTTAACTTGGTAAATTAAGGATTTATTTGGACTAAACTAGAGCTGGTGATTGCTGGAGCAGCACTTACTAACTACATTACCGGCAAGAGCAACCAAGCTGGTTTAAGTGAGTTTTATTTTGTTTCTGTGGAGTTTGTTTAAAGTGTGTTTCATGATGAGTTAATGAGGCAACGAAGCCTTGTCAGTCTTCTGTGACCGAGAGAAAGTTTAATTTAAAAGGTGTACAGTTGTATTTCTCTGTTTAATAAGGAAAATATGTGCAAGAATATTACTTTTTTAACATTTTGTGGGTTCCTATTGTGTAGCTACTGTTCTGAAAGGCTGAAAGTAAGTAACGCACTCCCCGTCGGGTTTGAAGTGGGGGTTTGTTAGCACTGCACTCTTATACCATCATATACCACATGCCCCGCTGAAATTTCAGGAAGGTGTATGAAATATTGCATACTGCCCAAGCCTAACAGAAATGTCATTACACTATAAAATCTATATCTATATGCATGATGCTTTTATTGTAAGGCAGCAGTGGTACGATGAGAGCACATTAGAAAACACTGAATTCAGTGAAGTCAAAATAGGAACAAGAGATTCAATTACAGGTTAAAAAGTCCTGAAAGCACAACACAGACAGTTTAGAAACGCCATGTCTCTTTTCACATGCATGATGACAGACACTACTTGGTTAAAGGAGAACACAAGCATGGATTGGTCCCATTACCAAGCAGGTTGACAACACTGCAGGTCAGAGCAGATAAAGCAGGATATACTGAATCTGAGGGAAAAGGTCATGACATGACCAACAAGTGATTTACATGTTTGCAATGCTCTATTAGCACTACTACTGCTCTCTACAGCTGTCAAAGTAAAAGACATTTAAACATGAGGTAGAATCCAAGGTAGACATTTACAGTGAACATCAGAATATATTTGTTTCTTTGTAGTGGCCCACCACAATATCAATGTTCACTGCCACATATTGATTATCTATTTCTGGAGCTCTTTCTATCTTTCTAACAGACACATTGGGTGCGTTTGTTAAACAGTCACTCCGAGCGCCAGAGCGCACTCTGGGTGGAACACGATCACTCATTAAATGGAGCGCTGTTGGAATATCTAGCGCTGGGTTATTCAGAGCACCACACTCTGTGAAGGGCAGAGTGCCAGGCACAGTGAAACTTAACCATGTGTTACATAGAAACACGATTATTTCTTTAATCCTTTGAAAACTGAGCAAATTGACTTGATTTCTTTGATAAACATTGGAAGGCGGCAATGAGCAACCAAAGATGAAATGACCCAGGAATTAGCAAGAAATAAAAAAAAAAAAATACAAGAGAACCTTGTGAAAATCAGTTAAAAAGGAAAAAAACAAAACAAAACAGTCAAAAAAAAGCAAACAGGACTTGTAAAAAGTTTTTTTTATTTTTTTTTAAATATCATAACTACCATAATTTTAAATATGTAATTATGATGATTCTAAATCTATTTTTCCCTAGCTTTTTTTCTTTTTTTCCCTTGACATTTTTTTCCTGGCTTTTAAAAAAATAATTTTCGAAATCAACTAATGTCTTGCAATTTCTGGAACACTGAGTTGCTTAATGTCTTCTCTCCCATGACTTTGAATGACACTGTACCAATATGCTCTGGGTTCAAAGTTTTTAATACTTGTGAAAAGCGTGTGAAAGCAGCATGAAAAAAGTGATGTCGCTCCAGGTTTCAAAACAGTTAAACAACAGCTGATTTTAGTGCAGAGCATCAGATGGGATTTACAAATGCACAAGATATTAACCATTGTCTATCGTTTCTCCAACCTACTTTAGGTGGTATCGGCTGCATTTCCACAGAAACCATGTACCCAGCACACAAAGTCTGCCTCCCCATACTCCACATCTTTTTCCACACCAAATCTCCCTGAGATATGAAATGAAGCTTTCTGCCTACACGAGGTTCTCTTTGTGAAGCTGTGTGTTGACCTGCATGTGTGTACTTGTGTTGTGTTGTGTGATGGTGGGGAAAGTAATCCAATCACTGTCAGTGGGACTGTTGTGGTGCTCTGGGTCCTGGCCTGCTTACAGATATGACACTGCTGGAGAGAGAGAATATCTGCCTAGTACTGAGAAATCTGCACCGTCTCTTTAAGAGACTGAGAGGCACTCACAGCACTTCCTCAATCTGGCATCCCCCTTCTTGCGCTGCCATTGGTTGGAGCCCCCTCTTTCTCTGTCAGCTGATTCGCTGTTGGTATCTAAGGGCTGGCTGGCCAGCACTCTATAAATAAACCCAGTGCTGTCTCAGCAACCAGCCTACAATACTCATTAGCTACTTCTCTCTCTCCTCTTCCGCCTCTCTCCTGCTAAGCAAGTAGCTTCCAATAGCAGGCCTGGCTCTCAGCAGAGGCAGGCTGACATACTCTCCCCTAGCAACCCAACCCACCCTACCAGCCGCTCTCTCCTCCCCCTTTCCTTCATCATCCTTCCTGCTTTCTCAAACCTCTCTACCTCTGAGTCCCATTCTCTTTTCTGTGGATCCATCCATCATCCACACATCCCTCCAACCCTCACTCCCATCTTCCATCCTTCCTTTCTTCAATCACATGACTGCTCAGTCTTTTTTAGGAAGAGACATTTTCTCCTTTTCTGCTGACTGTTTCATCTCTCCATAAGTGTTGTGTTGATGCACAATGATGTAACAATATTTGGGGCAAGAGTGAGGAGTCACTCCAGGCAACACAGCAACACACACCACAGCACAAACTCAACCGCTCACAACCAGTGGCTATATGATGGCAAACAACACCAGTGAAGCCCAGTGTGCTCTGACCACAGTCCATCACAGTCAACCAACAGTTCGCCAACACTGCCTTGAAGAAGGCACCCGTTGCTGCTGCTGTGGACACAAATCTATTGCACAACTGGAGTCAATACCATTTAAGCCCAAACAAGTCCAAGCCTGAGCAGTCCAAGACCAAGTCCAATAAAACCAGACCGTGCTAACCCAGCATATGATACAGTTTGATGTAGACCGAATCAGTGCACACTGAGACGTCACACTTCCACTCAGAGAAAGGTATCCCTTCAGACCTTCCTGTGTTGCATTATTTTGCTAACATTGTGATACGACTCCTTAAAAAATAGTATAAAAACTACATGGACTGGACTGGTTTAACCCTTTAACGCCTGGATCAACATCAGTTTTCTTGTTCTACATTTAGATGCATTTCACAAGTATTTAAACCTCTGAAACTTAAACAAATTTGGTCTGACTCCTTTCAAAGATACGTAACAAAAACATTAATGAGCAACTTGGCAAGAAATGCAATGTGCCAAAATCTAGCAACAGGTGGCAAGGAAATAATTTGAAAATTAGCTGGGGGGAATTATTAGAAATAATAAAAAGGGACTTTCAGGTAATTTTCATGTATATATTTATTTTTTACTAATTATTGCTCTTTTTTGGGGCCATTTCTTGTTAAGTTGCTCATTGCCCTCTTCCCAAGCTTTTGAAAGAAATTAAGCAAATTTTCTCAGGTATCAAAGGGTTAAACCCTGCTGTCTGCACAACAGGAACATGTCACACACACACACACACACACACACACACACACACACACACACACAGAATGAATTAAGCCTTTAATCCACAACACACATCAAATGAGCAATAGTAGAAAATGAATACTGCTTTAGTTCACACCTACATCACAGACTAACACTATGACAGGCCACCTCCACACTGTGTTGAATGGACAGAGCTGTTCGTGCGAGACTACTCATGCTCACTGTTGTGCTCCAGGTCAATGCTCAGCATGACGGCAGCTTTTTACAATCAACTTGTAAATACAGTGCAGTCATTTCTATCTCAGCAAGTCACGTGCCCACCAAAATCCTGACTACGAATGTTTGAGGATCCCAATTATGTGTTGCACATGCAAACATCATCATCAACATCAAGCTGCTAGCAGAAACCTGGAGAAGGCCTCATGCAGGTTCTGAGAAACCTCCATATGTTAGCTGGAAACTCCAAGAGACAACTGCACACAACTGATCAGAAACCTGAATACTGAGATAACCAGGTGCCTCATGTCAACGTCATATCCGAAATATGATCAGAACCAGGACACCAGTGGCAATGAAAACTTCCTCAGTGTGACAGTCCTTGGTAAACAGACAGCTGAAATTTAAAAGTGTGTTCAGACTCAACTGCGTGAATGCATACAAAATCAAAACAAAGATCCAAGCACACATGGATACACTGTAGGCGCTGACTGAGATCAAGATGCATCTGAGGGTTGAAAATATTTCAACAAAAGTTTCCACATGGACCAACTGTGATACTTAATGAAAGTGCAGAGACAAGAGGGACAAGGAGACGGTCAAAGAAAGACACTCAAGAACTCAAGTTAAGTGTAAGATCAGAGTGAGTCACTTTCTTAGCAGTCACATAAACACAGTTAGCAGAAAGCTAACAACTGCACATTGGCTGTTTGTGTTGAATAAACACACACATGTACACTGCAATGATTGAGAAACTGCACATCAGTCTGTATCCACAAAGACAAATATCCAAGGAGGTAACAATAAGATCCAGTTTGGACTGGAAGGGTCTGGAGGGAAAATTTCATATGTATATATAACTCCCACTCTCAGCCCACAGTCAGCTAGTGCTCTTAAATACATTTTTGAACCCACAACAAAGTTTTCAAGACGATGATCAACAAAGACTGAGTCCTCTTCCAGCAGTTTAATCAGCAATCATTCAATATTTCTTAGCCATGCTACATCTATGGCTTTCGGTCCACTGTGGTTCAGACTGACATATGTCAACAACTACTGGATGTATTTCCATAACATTTGGTTTATACTTCATGGACATTTTGGAGGCTGTAGTTTGTGCTGTTGAATTATTTTGCCTCAAACGCCAGAACATGTTTTATCACAACTTCCAGGTAGAAAACCCTTGTGTCATGCACATCATAGCGAATGCTGTTGAGCAAACACTGCCTTAATAAAAAAGCCCCTCCTAAAAAAAGTTTCAGTTTAATTAAACATTTTATTTAGAATATTTTCACAGCTTGACCTTGCTGCCACTTTCTGGTTGGCTACTGGAACCATCGTATCAAAGCCAACAGACTCCACTGACAAAAACAGCACTGGCGCACTGGAGTTGCTGGTCTACCACAGTTTCCATTTGTTATTGTGTAAGATTTATTGATGAAAATATTTGAATTGAGTGTACACTTACACTAATATTACTTTATTTAGATGGCTAAAATATGTTTTGCTGTGGCCCCGTTCAAAGCAGAACATTGCTTAGCCTCTGTGCCACTAGATATGGTTTATCAGAGCAACGTAGTACATTAAAATAAGCACAGCAGAAACATCAGATTGGCCAGTTCAACTGTATATTTTATAATGTTACAATTCTGTCTGCAAATGACAACAGAAATCAACAAGCTTGCCGATTTCACATTTCGCTGAGTGGGTTTTCCAATACATAGTCTACCCTTACTGATATAACAATGATTTGTTAATCATGTCCTTGTCACTTTTTAGTGACATTTCTAGCCAAGCTGCCCATTATGTTTTCATTATTATGTTGTGCCATGTTTTTGAAAGATATTAAACCAATTTCCTCAGGTTTTAGAGGTTTAAATGCTTGTTGAAGGCATCTGAATGCAGCACAAGAAAACTGATGCCGATCCAGGTGTTAAAGGGTTAACAGTTAAAGGGCCATCAGCATGTCTGAAACAGTTACAACACGTACTGAACATCAGAACCTTCACAAAGGGGGGATTTATTGCATGACTGTGGTATCAGACTGCATTACTTTTGAAATGTGTACCCAATAAACTATAAATGTGTATGTGTATCTAAGGAAGCATCTGCACACAATATCTGATCACCTGTGTGTGTAAACTAAAGAACACACACTCTGAGACAGGCTGTAAGCTTCTCTACACACCACAAGCACATACTGAGCCACTCACTGAGCGACCACAGCTGACCGCAGTCCCTGTTTATGGCACGGCACAAACTGGTCGCTTGTGTATACATACACAGAATGAGAGCAGTCATAAATACAGACAAACACATATACAAAGTTGGATAAATAGATTGCTGGCTGGATGGACTATGGCTAATTTCATGTTTACACAGGAAGAGTAGTCTACCAGGGTCAGAGTCCACACTCAGAACAGGGGTGGAAGTAACTAATTACATTTTTCACTGACCTACTTTTTAACTTTGATCTAACTACATTTTTTCAAAATTGTATTCGAGTAAAGAGACAATAGTACTTGTGGTTGAACAAAGTATACTGTTTGCACAGTACTGACTTGTAACTCTCTGGGTCAAACACACATTCTGAATCACTGTAGTTACACAGAGAAAACTCAAGAAAGTAGACGAAGCATAAAAATGTGCTTTGGATAATGTTCATGCATGTATAAAAGGAGTAAGAGTCAAACACCATGCCACCTGTGTAGACAGCTACAATGATTAAAAATCTGAGTGTCTGTGCAGGCATGTGTGAGATGGACAACTGAAAAATAAGGCTGAAATGCATCACAACCTGGCTGCACATGTAGTTTTGCCTGGGTCCACACCTTTAAACCTACTCTATCCCTACTCCATCTAGTTGACTGATCAGTCTGGTATCGTAACATGAAACATCGGGACTAACAATTAGCCAATCATCACCGTGGGTGAGACTAGTGCCATTGTCATGCTGGTGTGAAGCTATTGTCTAACAATGCAGTGGGACAAATGAGGAGTAATGACAGCAAACGCAAGCGTTATAGACAGGGTACATATGGAAACTGTTGTAAATCGACAGAGCTTTTCAGTAATGCATGTCATCGTAGTTTCTTTTTACTTTACTTTGCTCGAGGTCAAGAAGTTGACCTGTTGGAGGTGAGCTGTTTGCAAGGGTGAGAGCCTGCTATCTGTAGCTCTTTTTCTAACACATCACTGTGACTGTTTCTGCTCCTTCTCTTTCATCTTGCCATATTAGTCGACTTTTTTATTGAAGAAACGCTACTTAAAAAAGTTCCACTAACTTGGTGATAAAAAACATTTCATTTTAAGATTTTTCACAATAAAAGTCCCACCTTCTCTTGCAATGTAAAAACTTTTATTGTGAAGCAGCCAAATAAGGAAATTTTGAGTCTTCTTCGGCAGTTACACAACCCCACCAAACAGCTTAACAGTAAAATAAAGCACATATATAAAGTAAAAACAGGGGTGCAGGACAGAAACTACACTCCAAAGAGATTCAATAGAAGATAAGAAGTACTGAGAGATGAACACACAGACTTTTAAAACACCTTTCTCTCTGGTCTCCTGCACAAGGACTGCGCATAATCTGGAGCTGTCACAGATACCAATTTCCTCGAGTTAATAAATTCCAGCCCGTCGCCCGAAACCACAGCATTTGGGGGACTCAAAGACACACTGAGGTAACATGCTGTTGCTAATTAGCTACCTAGCTCTGTGCAGCTAAAAGTTGCAGATTGATTGATGGGTGGATGTCATGATATTATTGGTTGAAACTGATTGTGATGTACGACAAACTGCGACTCTTGACTTGCAAGATTACCTTGACAATCATATGTTTAATTTCCAGCAATTCAAACAGAATAAAAAAAAACAAGTTTTTGTCTTTTACCATTGACTACTGTACAGATTTTTTTTTTCAAAAAAAGGTGACATGGTCGACAGAGGACATTGCCTTTCTATTCAGTAAGAATCATTGGACCCTACATGCCTGCCTATATCCAACACAAAAAAGAAAAAAGTGATGACTTCCTGGGACCAACTAGGCAAAAACTCAATTTCAGTCCCAGCAGTGCAGTAACATACAAAGTGATCAAACAAACAGCACTGGAATATTCACTCAGTGTACAGCCACTTTTGCTGTGTCACACTGGACATGAAACAAATACGAAGCACGCTGATTTTCCATGGAGCACTGGCTGGATGATTATGGCATCCCTATTAACCAATCAGACCATTCACACTGAACGTGCCACAGCCCCAGGCCCCGGGAGCCCGGCCCCGAGCCCCAAGCCCCATGGCATGCTCACGATCTGCAGTGATAGTTTTGGCATTTGGTCTATTTTTTTCCACAAGCTGTAAGCAAATCTGGCAGGAAAACACACTAAATACTCTTTTATTAACAATATACAGCATATATTAAATATGATAAATGATAACATCCAGTGCTACCACTATGCTTGTCAGTTGTGTCTCAATGGGAGAAAGACAGGCAGACACACAGAGACAGACAGGTTGACAGAAATGCACACATACACACAGGCACAGACACAGCCATAGAGACACAAGCAAGCAGGGACAGAGAGACAGGGACAGAGCTCTCACTGTGATTAGAAAGGAGCAGAGAAGAAGACTTGCTGCTGAATGGAGAGGAGAAATGTGCTCCTGGTGTGAACAGCCACGCAGCTACTGATGGGCAGCTGCTTAATATATCAGGGTCCTTCTGCGTCCAGTGTGAGCCCGGCCTTACACTGACCAATCACCATCACACTAGCTAACATCCAACAATGAGTCAAACTACACTGGAAAGAACATGTCTAATTATGCAAGGGGGGGGGGGGTCTGAATAGTGCCTTACAACTGGCTGATCTATGTTCTTAAGTTGACCAGAGCACCTCTTTGAGAAACTTGCTCTCCTTAAAAAGTCTTGCGCCAACAGAAGGTCTCATACTACAACACTGGTAACCACGAGGAATCCCCGATGAGTATGTCATGCGATACGTGGGTTAGGCTAATAACTTTGAAATGTGGCTACCATAGTCCACCTTCCAGGCATTACATGATGATGCTGCTATACAGACGATCAGCACAGATCAGTTTTATTCATAGAGAAGTCATCAAAGAGCCTCACAAAAAGGGAAAAATAAACAATTAATATAAAACATTAACAAATCAAGTCAAATTGAGATAAACGTGTTGTTATTTCCCTGAGCAGGTCCATCCAGAGGGTCTGGGTCCTGATGATAAAGGCCACTGCTCCTTCTCTAAAACTGGAGAGAACCTGGTCACAGGCTCATATAGGGTTGAAATATCTGAAATATACCAACAGGCCAGAGGCCTTTCGGCTGACCAATAAGATGTTGTGCAGAGAATAAAAATAAGTCCTGTGGTATTATGCTCAAATCTTTAATTAGCTATATATGATATATTTCACATCAACTGTGCAATGATTTAGAGAACTCAGCATACTGAGGACAAACATTGGACCTAACAGGGAGCTACAAATGCGAGCCACTAAGTCAGCTAAGGCAGAACAGTGAAAAGAGATGCCATGACTATGCATGTGACCCTGGGAAAGCAAATAAAAGAATAAAAGAAACACAAGTGATCCTAAAAGTAACCCTTGAGGCACACCATACATGACAACAAAAAGGGAAGAGACATGGTTAATAATAGATAAACAAAACTTTTTGTCCCTCAGATAAGAGGTAAACTTATTCCTGCAGAGTACAATACAGCCAGCCAATGCCAACATGTGTCCAAAACAATACCATTTTCCGGTGTGTCTGCGTTAAGTCAAGCAGCACAGTGATTTTAAGAATGGTAGTTTGAAACTGTGACGCTGCTGGAAGAACTTTTTAAAAGCACTCCTGTGTGTCACGGTCATAAGATGACTAGACACTTTCTTTGCCAAATAAAAATAAGTTATATATGTTAAAGAATTAGTAAGAGGCATAAATGACAGACCAGCACTGATTGTGAAGGACAAATACTAAACCAAGACTAGACCAGTGATGTGTAAGTGAGGGTGAGCAAGGGATGAGTATCTGGATGTTCTATAGCCGTATAGAAAGTAAGAAATATTTACAGCTTCAATGATTCCCATATCTATAATACATTATAAGCACACTTAGAATGCCTTATAATCTGTTTAAAACTCTGAACACTGATATTTATGAGCACTCATAAATATTCACAATGCTTTATAACGATAATCACTATACATTATAAAGCATTCAATAATGACTTAGGGACAGTGCACGTGCTGCGTCTTTAACCGTCTGGAAAACACGAGGTCGGGCACTGGTTGCTACTCTTGTGTCCACACTGTGCCAACTTTCATGAGCGCTGAGGCAAGTTGTGTCTGAAGTTGCTAAGCAGCCATAAACAGCACCGTATCATAGCCCTCTTACCAGAAATCCTGAGTGGAAAGCTGATCTTCGTCCAGCTGTTTTTTAAGTGTGTTTTGGGCCTGAAATATAGTTCATGGGAGAGAAGTATAGCTCACGTTACCTCTGCATTAAAATGATTGACTTCTCCTCCATATTTATCACAGTCATATACTATAGAAGAAAGGAAAAACATCTGTCCGTGTGATTGGTTGTTCCTTGTCACATGACATGAAGTGCACGCTGCTGTGTTACAAAAGTTGAACTCTGTTCATCTCAGGGTGCAGCCTTCATACCCTGAAAAACAGGCGCTCAGGAGCATGTGCACATCGCAATGTCATTGGTGTGGCTTAGAAGCACGCCTGTTGTGTGTCTCCACTGAAAACAACAGAAATCAGTGCGTGATTATTGGTATAAAGCATTATAATCATTTATGTGTGCTTATAAATATTCTTACACAGCACTATAAGCAGATTTTCACACATTATAAGTATGTTTCAAATGCATAATAGGGATATCTTGTGACAAGTAGCAACATGAAGTGTAATGTCATGTTGACGGTAAGCAGTGCAAGACAAAAAGCTATCAAAGACTAGGAGATGGAATACATAGGAGATGAAATAATCCACCTCTGATGATGACACACCAGAGCTGTTTGTAAAACGTTGAAAATAAATCAAAATAACTATAATATCTTGAAGTTTTACTCTGTGATTCTGCTCTGCAGTCAGCATATTCAGCAGACTGATTCAGACACTGTCTCATGCTAGAATCATTCAAATAAGAAAATATCATCACTTGTATGACAAGCTAGTTACATACAGAGGTAAAAACTGAAAATACACTGTTTACATTCCAATACAATGCTGCACCTTTTCATGTAAGGTGGCTGATCTTAAATTGACAATGAAAAATAAATAAATGTGAACACACCTTTACTAAAGTGGTAATTAAGGCTCAGTTTAAAAAAAAATTAGTCCCACTTCAAGAAATTCGACTTAGTATACCTTCCGGTGGACTAACATGTTTACATGTATTTTAACAGTCCAGTTCTAGTTGGACTAACACCATAATTAAACTTTTTCTAACAATATGTAAACGTATCGAGTGTGACGAGGCAGAGCTGGTTCTGACCTTCCTTGGGCCCAGAGAAAACTTCTGCTGAGGGGCCCTCCTACCTGACCACAAAATCACATCGGGCTGCCAGTGCTCCCACTACTCACTACCTACTCCCACTACCCACCTGCTTTCAAACTTTGTCAAAGAAAAATTCCTATTTTGATGCAAAGACGCAAAATGACAAGGGCTGTTCAACAGCTGTTCTACTTTTCCATATTTTGACGTGATAAACAACACCTTAGGGCACGTTAATCGGAGTATGTACAGTTGCATCTAAATAGGAGTATTAGTGGGATAGTCCTCTTCATTAGCCATGTAAATAACTTTGTAGGAATAAAATTGGACTCCTTTTTGCAGATGTCGATCCATCTGCACAAAAGATGCAGATGGCATCTTTGCAATGGATGCAATGTCCATCCATTGTTTTCCATCGTGCATTAGTCATGTGATCATTTTGCTCAGGGGTGGTAACTAAACCTTGACTGAGACTGTGGATAACTATTGTCTTGTTTTAAAGTTACGTGCATCTGTGAGGAGTGCCATCACATTCATATATAGTTGTGACTGGTCCCCACAGAGGCTGCTGCGGAAAAACATAACTTTTATTTTGTGCATGTGCATATGATGTCAGTAAGAGAACAGCCCTGGAAGTGAGGAGCAAATAAGGAGGACACACAAAGAGTGGTGTCTGCCACTGACCATTGACCACTCAATGTGATCACTTGCTGACATCAAACTTCGGCGAGGAAAATTCATTCACATGGTGATTTTTTTTTCTCTTTCTTTGACCTGGAGGATAGTTCTGCTTCATCCTCTCATTAAAAACACTGACACCTGCTTTGACACGACAGAGAGGCGGGGCCCTTCAGAACTTGTGGTGCCCTACACAACATGTGTAGTGAGATGAGTGCTGCCTGGCTCTGTGACCAAGGCCTGTGCTATATGATTAAATAAAAAAGGAAAATGTATTTCTTTCTATGAGTGTTTCAGAAATACACGGTAGGAAAAAAACTCTTTGGATCTGGAGGCGCGCAAACTGACATGAAAAAAGCGATCTGTCCCTGTCACGCAAGCTATGCAGCATATAGCAGCTGTTATGGAAAAGGGCTGGGACACAACCTGTTGGTTAATGCCACTGACAGCAGAAAAGTCCAATAACCAAACCAGCTAACATACAAAGCTCTGTCCTGCTGGAGATGGTGGGGGATGTCATGCTGAGGTAGGACAGCCTCAACATGCACACAGTATTTCATTTACTGATCACCACTGACACTAACATGAACCAAACACGATTGAATCATGAAGACAAAAGAGAAACACAGGTGGGTCCATCAGTAGACCTGCCAAGATCATAACTAACTTCCAGAGCTTAATACTTCAAAAGCATGTGTCTCTCCTCCACACAGCACAACGCCTGAGGAGGCATTAGAAAGTTTGTTCTGCACCAGCCTGGGCGTAGAAAATCTGAGAGGAGATAAGTTGTACCTCTTCTGAAAAAGTGTGATGGACTTCATGTTTCCTGCCAGGTCAACGCATCTGAACTATTCTGCTCAGTTGGAGGTACCTTTGGTGAAAGTTGTGAAGACTTGTTACATATTTTCAAATTTTAAAAATTTAGATGGTTGCTGTTGTGCCAACATCTGGACTATTGGCCAAAAGTTTTAGTTAAGGGAAGTTTGGTTTATCTTCATGCATGGGAGAGCAGATTTTATTGGGGGAGTGGATGTAGCAGTAAGAGTAGAAGGAGGCGGAGGCACAAGAAGAAGAAAGTGATGAACAAGAACCAAAAAAATAGGGCAAGAACAACAGCCATGACAGAAGCACTTTCACATTACTGCACATTTATTGAATGCAGAATGAAGCAGGAAGCTTCAAGTCTGAATCAATGGCTCCTTTATATTTAATATAACTTTATCACAATCAGTACGTTTCCATGCACAGTTTAGTGGAGCTATGGTTATAGCTTAATTAGGCCATTTAATTGGACTGCTGTCCTTGTCCCAGGATACAAGCACGGGGGGAGAATCGATTTATTGATGGAAGTATGTCCGACTCCTCCACAGTGGGTGGAGCTATGCTACCTTTCAGCTGGTTGCTATTGGACCTTCTTCTGGTTGACCTATTACATCACATACAAAACAAGCAGGCAAGCTGTAAATGGGCTACATATGAAAACATGGATACCTTATCAGAACTGTAGATTTCGTAAGTACTCTACACTTTAGTTCTTTTCCCTTCTTCCTCTTTTATTTTTCCCAGCTTTCTTTTACAAATTTATGCTGTTCGACTTCCGGGTCAAAGCCCGGCGCAGGGACTATGGAGCATGCCCATAACACCTAGGCCAGTTCAGCTCCAGTGGCAACGTATACATGAAAGAGTTAATAGACCCCCAACCACATTATCTGGCTGTGTTAGTCCACTTTGAGAATTTCAACATAGTACAATTTCAGTCTAACATGTTGACATGTATCTTACCAGTATTTTAAAAGTGCAGTTTTAGTCAGACTAAATAATACAACAACAATAATCTGATTTTTCTAACATCATGTAAAGGTACTGAATAAGTTGGGGCTTCTGCTGTGACAGACACATAGGCCCAGTTGAATTTCCCTCCTAACACTCACACACTTTGCCACTTGCTCACACTCAGTAGTGAGGGCTCAGGGCTTTCTCCAGCAATGATAAATAATACGATTTTATTGATACCAATACCACTATTGATTCTGTTTATCGGTCAGATTCTTTATTGATTCCTGTTTGGTTTTGTGTGTGGAAAAGTAAGTAGGCCTATGCAGGTTTTGAACGTCAACGCAACTGTTTTATGATCTGTGTATGAACACGGTGTAGATGAAATAAGAGAATATTTGGATGCAATCAAGTAACCTCGCAAGCAGGCACACAAATCATCACCTCAACAAAGCAGCGGCTCCATCTCCCACACAGGCAGCGTAGAGCTGCACTGCACAGGTGCTACTGTGCTCATTTCATTCATCGCACAGATCAACTTTTGCATAGTACGTGCAGCATACTTGAAGTTCTTCATGAAAAGAAGCCACACTTTGGACTGTTTCCTCCGGTCTGCGATTACTTCTTCTGGTTGAAAGTTTCTAGAAGCTTGGAGGCGTTAGTTTTATGTCACACATTTTGCAATGCACAGTTGTCACAAAAAACCTTTCAGCATCAAAAAATAGAAAAAACTGATAAACTCAGAGTCAAACAATTCTGATGGATAATATTTGGAAGCAGTTCTTGATTCCCATCCTTAGCTACTCAAATGCTCAGAGCTGTCCCACTGGTTTCACAGTGGGACAGCTCTGAGCATTTGAGGATTCTGTCACAGACTTTTTTAAGCGCTTTATGCACACCTTGTGTAGGTCCACAGCTCTGCAGACTTTGCTTACTAAAAGAGCTACGATGCATGACAGTGTGACATTAAACAGCAATGACAGTGGCATTGCATGGAAGTTGTTTCTTTTGTAAAAAAAAAAAAAAAAGTAAAATAAAAAAACCATGGATGGGTTCAGTAAGATCAAGTTTTCCTTCAAGTTATAACCTGTCATGTTGTCGTTGACAAGCAGAACTCTATGTGTATGTGTACTCTCTGTATGTGTGTTTGTTGTTTGTGTTGACGATGCAAGGATTTAGTGTGACATGCCTGTTTATCTTATCAACAGAAAGTAAACAACAATCACCCATAAAACTTCATACAGTTTCAGATTTTTTGTTCAGGGAACACAATTTCGTAAAGTGATATCTCATTCATTAAACAATGTTTGGAACCCTCACACACACACTTCTGGTGATGTCACAGGTGACGCTGAGGATTCAGTGCTCAGGGCTTAGCAGGGACGGTTGGAACTGGGCCATGGACTTCTGGCAAACAGGAATAAAATACCTTTCATTATACTAGACAAGTTCTGTATGAGTTTGTATCATATACACGTGTTTGCATGTAATAATTATTGATTTTCTCTGAGTGTGTTTTCATCAGGCTGTCTAAGCAGAGTTTCACTGTTAACTACTTAAAAAGTGTTGGCAAATTGTTTCAGTGAGAATAAAACTGCACTGGTCTCACATGGTGATTTGTCTTGACATTTCAGCCAGGTGTTATTTGTGGTTGTGGTAAAAAAGTTTTTGTCATTTGATGTTGTTTGTGGTCCACCACAACATTACACGCCGTGCAAAGAAGTGAGCTTGGTTATGTTATGCTGGGAACTGCTATGATTTTCAAATCCATGGCAAACTACGATGATTGGTTAAATATACAGAAAAGTTAGAGTAATTGGACATAATTGCAAGGTCATGCAGAATTTGCCTGGATTGGTTGAATTTGGACTGAAAAATGAAACCGTGAAATTCCATGACTATTCCTGGTTTTCCATGACAGTGTGAACCCAGTATTCTTTTATTTCCAAAACGCACTGGCATTAATTATTAACACTGGCATGTCTTTACAGAAAAATAAAGTCCAATCAAGTAGAGAAAATTTGCCATGATGCAGTGTGGAAAAATAAAGCAAGTGTGCTTTGTCCTGAAGTTTTCTCACAAACACAAAGTCACAAGAACACACAAAGTCACATGTCTGTCGACACTTATTCCAGATTTGTAAGACAAGAAAAAACATAAAAAGCAACCGCTGAAAGAAAGACTTTCAAACGCAAACTCTGGCGGAACAATGAGGTAACCAGCTGGATTTCTTACTTATTGTAAAAACATGTCAATAAATGACCAAATAAATGTGCATGAAATGCATCACAACAATAACTGTAATCTCCATCAGAGATGACAAATATACTGTAAGCCCATATTAACTACATTACCCAACCTCAGATGTGCAAATTCTCACTTGTGTATCTGGTCACAGTCCACACACACACACACACACACACACACACACACACACACACACACACACACACACACACAAACACACACAAACAAAACACATGCTAAAGAATTAAGTATTATTTGCCTGCATCCCTTCTGCCTGTGTGTGGATTTGAACCCTGGACCTCTTTGCTGTGAGAAGACTCACTAACTGTGCTGCATCTTCAATATATTTCACTGAATCGAAAATCCTATCGAAGTGCAACTGAGGCCTAAAAGTGTGAAAAACTCAGCACTTTAGCCAAGCTTAAAAACAACATTAAAAGCTTTTAAACAGCACTCTCAACAAATGCCAGCTTACTTAGCCTCTGCAATGATTTTCATTAGAACATGTAAGTGTAACAGTAACAGTATTCGTAATGTACAGAGCAAGTTGACAGCTACTGCTTAACAAAAAATGATGAAGACAGGTCTTTTACAAGATAGGTTTAACACTAGGTTAGTATCTCTTTTTATGAAAACATACTGAGTTTTCTGTGTTGAGAGTTAGTGCAACCAAGTTGAACATATTCTGTGTAAACTTGTGTTTGGTAATGTTGTGGAGCAAGCTAGCTTCTCCAGGCTGTGAGCATTGTAGACTGTGGAAGAAACGCAACAGTAAATGGACAGGTAGGCAAGAAAAATTTGGCCTGCAGAGGCAGAGCTGACCGACTTATTGCACTTTGTTGCAAGATAATAGCCGTTATGGAAATTCGCAACACTTCAAACTTTGTTTTTATTGGCGAAATTGATCCAGATGCACTTTAAGGCTGTGACCACCTGTTGGAAACCACAGGCAGAGATTCATATTGTAAGTCAAACAAAGTGACAAGCAACACGTATGTGTGTGTGTGTGTGTGTGTGTGTGTGTGTGTGTGTGTGTGTGTGTGTGTGTCTGATCATGGCCAAACACAGATAGTTCAGCACAGACAGCATCCTCACATACTGTCCCTCAGCTGTCTCCGACTGAGCAACCAACCGACTGACCACAACTGCCACACTGTGTGACCACAGTGCTGTTTCCTGCTGCAGGTCACACTGACCGGCACGGAGCGTGAGCCTGTCCAGACCAGGAGCAGTCAGGACTCTGAGCATTAACTTCAGCCTGAAGCATGTTGATAGACAGCCAAACTGTCACACACACACATTACAAACTTCAACATTATAACTCAACAGTAGTACATGCTGACACACAGCGCCACTGCAACATGTTATCATAATTACATACATACACACACAACCATCATATATATGAACTTTAAGACTGCTTTAAACTGCTGACAGAAACTAAAATAATTATCATACCATAAAGACATACAAACACAGAAACATAAGTATAAGGAAACTACTATGACTGCAAACACACACACACTTGTTCAAGTAAGGAAGATAGTTTACACTGTTTTTATCTATAGAACTGCGTGAATGTGTGTGTGTGTGTGTGTGTGTGTGTGTGTGTGTGTGTGTGTACTGACTCTTGTTCTTGCGCAGCAGGGCAGAGGTGATCCAGGGTTCTGTTTGGACCATTCTGCAAGAGGGCACGTTCTTGTCCTCCACAGATGATGACGTGATCACCATGGAAATGCTTGGCAATTGCTCAATCCAGCAGGGAAATAACTGTCAATCAACACGCTCTGACAGGTGGTTGGGGCTTGTGGCTGTTTAGTCTGTCATCAGATGTGTTTTCAATCCCAGAGTTCGCTTTAACAGTTTACATCCAACTAAATCAATGAATCTTGAAATGGTGGGAAACCAACCAACCAATCAAAAGGCACCGTCTTCTCTGGCTTGTTTCTCTCTCTTTTTTGTGACTGCGGTTTCTAAGGCAACCAACTGGTGTACAGGCAGCTTGTCTCTCTGAAGTAAAAATATAAAGGATGTAATCTATGTCTTCTGTGAAGTTACACTATAGATATAGATTTCTCATTCTACATATATATTCTGTATCTCTGTGGCTATGGGGAATGAAGGGAAATAGAATATTTGGTTATTCAGGTTAGCTTTTTGTTTCGTTAGTTTCGGCAGTTTCATGCATTCTTTCTGTGTGCAGGAGGTTTGGAGCACTCCAGAGTGCTGGTGACTGATAGTTTAAGTATTCAAAAGTAGGTCTTTCTTCTACATTAAAATGACTGGCCACTCCGATGAAGAGTTTGAACTAAATGTCCACGGGGGAAAGGCATAGACTTCACTTGCTAATGAAAGGTTCACTTATTACAGGGAAGGTTTAACCAAAAGTGCACAGCTAATACTTCAGACATTTTAGTAGTAATCCAGCACAGGATATGTGTGTCCAGTACAGCCTGAACCAGTAGAATAAAGTACAGATAGTATTCCCAGGTTAGTAAGACTCCATGGTCAGTGTGTGTTTCCAACAGATCAATCAGCACAATAAGTTTGTCCAATCTGTGTTCTTCCAGACTTGTTGTAAAACACCTTAACTAGTTGTGAGTCAAGTTTGTGCTAACCAGGCTCGCCCAGCATACTGCCAGGTGGGCTGAGCGAGGTAGTGTGACAGAAGGGGTGGAAGAGAAGGAGGTGGAGGGGAGTTGGGTTTCCAACTGCCTGCTTTTACCCCATCCCTTCCGCTAAAAATAGCTCCAATTACTGGCGCTTTGTGGGGGCCTCGCCAGTGGACAGAGTACGGCAGTGTGGAGTGATGTTACCACTCAAATTAATCCAGTGACACACACAGCCCTCCACTCGCAATGTCACCGAGCCCGTCCGGCCACAGCTCCACGGAGCGTGCGTGTGCTGCGGTCACTCAGCTCCGCTTCAGCCGCCTGACAGCACAGGGTGGCTGGCCTCTGCCGGCCTTACAGGAGCCCCTTTTAAAAAGCCAGGCAATAATGTAATCCCCGTACACTACACAGGAGGTTTCTGTGACAACAAGCAGTTGCACAAACACACGTTACACACAAAGCAGTCCGCTGGAACGTGTTGATTTCACAGAGTGTGCACAAAAGTTCCTCCGACTGGTTATCCACACTCACGGACCAACACAGTGACGGCTCATTACAAGCAGGGACACTGCACCTCAACTGCAAAGCTCTCTCTCCTGGGGATAAAGCTGAAGAACAAAACTTTAAATCCAGTATTTGGGGTCACATGCCAAATGTACCCGGTGTTGAAGAAGCCCGCAGAGCGCGCGGCTGCCGGCCTGCATTCTACTGCCACTTTCCGATAGTACCTTCACTTTACCAAACTCGATCCAGGAAATTGTCCGCCTCTGAGGTAAACACGCTCAAGTTAAATCACAGACAACGTCTGAACAGCAACGAACCAAAACTCGAGCCTCTTATCAAAGTAAACGAAAGCAACCAAATCCAGTGAAGTTCCTGAGCTGTCTGTCAGACGGCACTGATCGCTTCTTGACGCGCCTTCTCCTGCCGCCCGCTTCCGCTCTCCCTCTCTCAGTTCAAGTCCTCTACAACAAGTCCTTTTTACAACTGCGGGAGATTTTTTATTCCTTCAAGGTGGAAACCTTCGCAAGGGCGATTTCGACTCATGTTTCTCGCCCGTTTCCCTTTCCGTGCTTCTCCGTTAGACGGAATCTGTGCTCCTCTCCCACACAGCTCCCCCACCCTGCGATAGGGACTATACCATGTTGCTGTGGCGGGGGGCTGAGCTGCTCTGTCTGGCGCAGCTTCATAAAGTACTGCTGAAACCGGGGCACATACCCACACACTACGGAAACGCGACATTATGGACAGTTCGAGAGGAACTTCACATAAAACAGAAGTCAGATGCTGACTGATTAGGGACCGTTATAAACAAGGCCTGTGAGTTAGCGGGACAGTAACCTTCCCTGTGTCCATAGTAGTCTGATCCGAGCAGACCTCTGCTGTCCTGGCCATTTATAGTAACAGCGGGATATATATACTGGAACTTTATATTCACGCATACATAGACAACCTTTACTTCAACCACTTATATAGTTTTATGGATCTGAAAAAAACAAACGTGTTGCTAACTTACAACCACTTCCTACAAAGTCAATAATTGGCATTACTTTTTAACGTGTAATGGTCTGAAACTCTGCAGAACCACATTATAAATACATTTTCTAAAGGTTAGAGAAAATACTGCTTTAATTTAAAACTAAATACAATTTGTGGGTTTAATAAACTGGTGTGCTTCGAGTTAGAGCATTGTGCAATGTTATGGAGAGCTGGGCTGGAGGGAGGGGAGTGGAGAGGGGACCAGGAAAGGCCTGTATTAATAATGTGCACTGTGTTTCTCCTTCTGTGACAAATGCATGTCTTCACACACAGGCTGCAATTTAAACGGCAACAATCAATACAGTTTCAGTGGATGAAGTTTCAGACAGCACCCATGTTGATTGAATCCGTTTTTATAACATTTTATATAACTCAGGCAAATATAAAAGACGTGCACTAATAGCAAATGGACAATTGTGAGGTCATTTATTCCACCATGTTCCACACAAAGCCTCGTGTTGTTCATTGAGTCTTTGAGAATGTTTGAACTTGTGTGTGCTCGGGTAAACGCAGCCTCTACCCTCACTCAGCACGCACCCTCTATGGGCGCTGTTGCTACCCGACGCGATGGCAGCTGCACTGCCATTGGCTACATAAAGTCCCATCCTTGGCTGCGATTGGGTAGCGGCCGGGTCTGTGGGAGGGGCGCTCGGCTTAGTTTCCCAGTGTCTCTTCAAACGGCGCGAGGCAGGAATGACGCGGAAATAGTTTGAAGATGTCAGGTAGAAATGGAAAGAGGGAGGGGAGACAGAGGGGGTGGGGGCGGAGATGCAGCCGGGGGAGCGGGGGAGAGAGCGGGGCACATGGTCACTGAGTGACTCTCTACAGCTGAGATGTGGGACTTCTCCACACAAACCAGCCAAAGCTAAAAGTTGTTACTGTTGCTATCCGAGCATTCCGGCTAAATCAGGCACAATGCTGCCTGGGAACAGCTCCGCACACAAACCGTGTCATAAACCAGCTGACTGCTCCTTAAAGGAAAATTTACCAGCCAATACAGCTCATAGAGCAACCACAAATGTGTGTCACATTTTTCTTTTCATGTGATTTTTATCTTGAACCTGTGCAGATTAATCAGTCACTAATATGTAATTAAAAGAAGTGACAGTGAAAAGCCCACTGAAGCTTGCTTACTGTAATTACCTACTGTACAAAGGTAAGCTCCCCCCTGATAATACTGTACCTAGGCACATCCAGCTGGAACACAATTTCAATAACACTGTCAACAACACCATATATACCAGAATATACTAGCACTGCACATGATGCCTTATTATGGTAAGCTGCAATAATAACACATTTGTACAAATTTATTGTTAAAATGTAAGTTAGAAATCTTTAATTTACTGCACTGTAAAAACTGAAAAAGGTTGATTTTACTTTATTTTTTTTAATCTAGGAAACACATTTCCTAAAAAAAATCCTAAAGTCAATATAAATAAAAGTCTTAATTTATGTTAACTTTATATCTAATTGCTAAGTTTACTTAAAATCTAGTTATATGTATTTAATTTTGTGAAGGTGTTGCAACTTAAAAATGACACGTTTCATTAAATAAATCTTTCAAAATTTTAGCAACTTCAGTAAACCAAGTTTACTGAGCTACATATTTGTATTCTGCTGGTTGCAAATTAATCAATCACATTAGTATTCTGTTGTTAACAAAACAGAACTCACAGATCTCCTAACTTGGCCAAATCCTCTTTGTCATGATCAAGTTAAGTTAGACCAACTTGGTTTACTGAAGTTGTTAGCGCTTAGAAAGAACACTTGTCGTTTTAAAGTTGCAACAACTTCACAAAATTAAGTAAAGTACAGATAAATTTTAAGTAAATTTAACATTAGATACAAAGTAACATGAATTGAGATTAAAAGTTATATTTACTTTACCTTTTCAAGGTACTTGGTTTTCAGGATTATTTTAAGGAGGACCATCTTGTCAGAATTTACACTGTGTATAGGTAGAATTTGCAAAGCAGAGCTAAATTTTGAGGCAAACCTCAGAAACTTTAGTGACTACATTCTGGCTTTACAGTAACCCCTTGACTTCAGTTCTTGCAGCTTTTCTAAGTAATCTTCTCAAGCTCCAGGCTCCACAAGCCATGGTTCAAATCACTATACTACTAAACTCCCACACAGTGTAAAACAGCTGACCAGCCACAGCCAAAATAAGATAGCATGGCCTAATAACATGCTGTAGTTAGGCTATAGCTTGCATTAAATTGATGCCATAAACAAGCAAGTAGTCATATTATAGAGGAATACAGCATAGCAGCAATGTACACAAACACAGTAATCATATGCAGATGTATCACTACAGGCGGTCTGTTCACAAATGCCTAATGCCCAGCTCAGAGTGATTGGGTCTGGGTCTGAGTGGGAGCCAGGATTATGTAAAGCATGGCACAAAGGAAAAGACACACACACACACACACACACACACACACACACACACACACACAGAGTTCCATAGGAAGACAACAGGTGGTGTCATGTTTATGGTGACTCTGAGGGATTGCCACCCTGGAGGCTCCACTATGATTCACACAAAACTGAACTTGTCCTGTAGGCTATTAAAAGCTTTAAAGACAGCTCTTGGTGCAGAGTGCAAGATCTGTCCATCCACACCAGAAGTTGGACTTTGCTAGCTGCGATGAAGGAGCGTAGAGAGGAGATCAGAAATAAATCCCAAAACTGAAAAAGGTAACGAGTGCTACAAATTCAGTTGAGTTACAGCTAATACAGGAGGTGGATGATGATTGAAAATCACTCTGATACCATTTTTTAAACAGCGTTTCTTCCCTAAACCAAAGGAGGAGACAGTATGGAGAGTTTTTCAAAAAGCACGAGAAGCCAGGTTTTTCTTATAAAAGTAATACTGGATGTCAACATGACTAATGTTAAAATACAGGTTGAATAAAATGAATATGTATGATGAGGACATGTGAGTGACAACTTTCATTAAACAAAAATCAACTCCCATCTACTGTATTCACATCTCCAATAGCATCACAGTTAACAGGCAATAAATTAACTGATTAACTGTTTGTCATTTATTTTGTGTAGGTATTCTGTACGTATGTAACATAGTCTTTTCTTACAAAACTGTGACTGTTTAGTTGGCTCAAGAAAAATATACTATTCAGTAAAGTATGTTATTAGCATGTGCAGAAAGCTACAGCATCATGGGCACTGGTCTTTTTCACCTTGACTCTAGGTCAAGTTTAGTATAGACTTTATGAGCAAATGGCAGTACCTGCTACATTATGTTCACCTTAACATTTTTAGTTTGGTTTAAATTGTTCATCTCATGACTAAAATGTTCAACGGAGATGATTAAAAGGTCACGTTTGCACTATCGACTTTTCATCAACATATCCAAGGGCATGTAAGCAGGGAATATAATGTAAACAAAGGATAAAAACTTGAAGTATGTGCTTCAAAGGACACATAAAAACACATAAAGCAGCACTCCTGAACAGTCAAAGGAAAAGGTGCAACAAAGAAGGCTGTGTAAAGCTATCTAGACTCTGCAGTGACTGAAGGCATATGACACAAAGTGTAGCCCAGTTCACCTGTGCACTCACACTCATTTTGATTTTATGTCAAGCAGATTTCTGCATGGGCAGACATGCCATCAGATACACAACAAACAGGAAACAACAAGGTGTCTGGGCACACAGAAAGACAGAGAGACAAGGAGATGAAGCTTAACCCCTCTCAGTCAGCTTTCCACTGGCCCACTGTGTTTATACATGTTTGCACTGAGGAAAAACGTTTCTACTCCCATCATGCCATGCAAACCCCACAATTATCTTAGCTCCACAATTACAGACAGATGAACAACAGGTGAAGTGTGTGTGTGTGTGTGTGTGTGTGTGTGTGTGTGTGTGTGTGTGCATGTGTGTGCTGGGGATGAAAGGACATTCATATAGTGCAAACAACAGCTGACTGACAAAACTGTTATGTAGATTCTCTGAAGGGACTGTTGAGTTTTTGCTGGCAAAGAGTTAAAATACAATAGCCGTAGTGGAAAGAATAAAGCAACATTTATATCTATTGAGGAAATCACTCAACCAATAATGTGACTATTAAATTCCTGTACAAAATACATGATGACTCAGTGTCCTGTATAGAAATTTTATTTTATTGAAAAGACTTACCAGTTTCACAACGGAAATTATTTCAAATCATATACTGTTATTCAATCAAAGTTTTAATGGCACATTTCAAACTTGGATTTAAATGTGGGCAGCAGTTACAGCAATACATATACTATCCCGAGACAGCAGCAATTTGCGGTAATAAATAAAATGAACATTAATGCATATTATGAATTATCATTCCATGTGTTTAACCCTTTGAAGCCTGGAGCAACATCACGTTATCAGACGTGTTTCTCAGGTATTTAAACCCTGAGCAAATTGGTGTGGTTTATTTCAAAAACATGTGAAAGAAGGCAATGACCAACTTTGTAAGAAATGTTCCGCATTTATTGCAAGAAATTAATAGATTTAGAAAATTATTTTTTAAAAGCTTGGGAAAATGTCTTGGGGAAAAAAAACAGCTAGGGAAAAATTGCATTCATAATTATCATAATTACAAACTTACAATTATCTTTTAGAGTTATTATCATTTTAGGTGCTTTTTCCAGGTTTTTTTTCTTTTCTTTGTTTTGTGTTTCAATTTTAAATAACTTTCAGGTATTTTTCTTGGAGGTTTCAAAGGGTTAAAGCTATTTTGTGCTAGAAGTTGTCACAACATAAACCATTATTTTTTTAAAATGCATTTGTCTTTCAGAGCTTTGTTTTTTATTTCTTTTTTTAAAGCAATTAAAAAACTCACTGAAAAATAATAGCTTATTTTTTATGTCTTCATGTCTTTTTTTGATTTTGCCTTTCTTTGATTTCAAACACTAAATCTGGTAATGATCGCTGTAGCTCGTGCTCCAGTCCATGGTTCGGTAGTGATACAGCATATTGCTGTAGCAGAAAACAGCTTCCTACCGGCGGACTATCGCTCCCTGTCGTCTGCTCAGTCGCTTCTCGTGTCTCTCTGTCTGTTGATAGTTGTGAAGCGCATTTCTCTGCCTATATTACTGATTAGTATTATTTCCCTTCACAGAATTACTGACAAGCTTCCACCAAATCACATTCAGCTGTACTAACGACCAGACAGCGGAGATTACAACGGCAGTGCGAGGAGGCAAGCAGACTCTGAGACTCACGTGCCTTGCAGCAAAATTCCACCCGGCAACTATACACTGTACCATGGCAACAGCCCTGCCATTGGTCCCCGGTGCGTTTTCAAATGACCAATGGGATGGCCAGCCGCGGGTGATGCTTGTTGCTAGGTAAACATGATGCAGAGGAAAGATAGAGGAGCAGAATTACCATGCTGCTACTGCAGGGTGCTTTCAGCAAGGAGTGGAGGAGGGAGCACTTCACACTCGGAGATACCCTTCTCACTTGGCGGTGCCAGAGAGACAAAAACAAAACGAAGCAGGAATGACACAGGCAAAGAGAAAAGGAAATAGAGGAGTGGGTTAAAGCCTGTGGAAATGCTGCTACCTATGCTCTTGCCAATATTCCACACACACAAATACCATTAATGTACAATAAAACTAGCCAGTATAAAAAGTCTGTTTTAAAATCAAATGAGCAACCTATTTCCTATTTCTTTCTTTAAACAACACTTACTGAAAGGATTTACTGAAACACTCAAAATAGGTGGGAAAAAACCTACATGGAGTAGAATGATGCAGCCTCCCCAGGACTGAATAAAATTTGCAATTGCAATTGCAAGAGGCTGTCCAATCAGCCTTCAGTGAATTGTATGGATGACCATACTGCCATGCATACAATCATATGACTCCTTGTAGCAGTGATTTCCTGTTCATCAACTGTTTGTGTATGATGATTGTTTGGATAAGAAAATGATTCTGGGTTTCAGAGGGGCTCTTATCCATACCAAAAACTATTCAATTATCTGTTTCAGCTGCAGGTTGCAGCTTCTCAACCATAACTGCCCATGACCTCATTTCAGCATCTCACAGTTCTCATTAGCCAAACATTCAAGTTGTCATGTTCATTTGGCTATGGAATATTTTTGGATTGCAATTTATGGATGGGGTTACTAGGTTGGGAAGCTGCAACCTGCAGCTGAAGCAGATAATTGAATAGTTTTTGGTATGGTTACTCCCTGTAAGTAATTTACTACTCTTACATGACTTTTGCATGGCTGGAATATAGCCCACTATCAAATTGTATAAATATGACTTGTATAGGAGAGAGAGCAAGGGAGAGCGAGAGAGAGAGAGAGAGAGAGAGAGAGGACAGTGCAAGGCATAAGCCTAAAACCACAGAACTTCTGTTAAAACAACTCACAACTTGGAATACTTTTAATGAAAAACTGTTTTGATTCTTTGATCAGGGGACCCTTACGTACCCAAGGACAATATAATCAAGGAATGGACATATGTTCAGACTTAACAACCACTTGAGAGGGAGGGAATCACAACTTTTTTCGAATCTATTGTTTACCATGGCAGTTTTGTGGTAAATGAATGATACTTTGGTGCTCATGGTTTCATTAAATGAACTAAACGATTGAAATGCAGGGAATCTAACCAAGCTAACCATTTCATACTGACAAATGTAACATTTCTATTTGTATTGTGCAATCAAAGCAGCTGACTAATGATAGCTCTCTCTCTCTCTCTCTCTCTCTCTCTCTCTCTCTCTCCACATATATATATATATATAATATATATATATATATATATATATACATATACACACATACACACACAATTACAGTAGGTTTAAATTTGTGAATATATTAGCCACGAGTGATTTTTTTCTTTAGGCCGACACAGAAATTAGTATGACACTGATTCTCTTGTCAAAAAGTCAACAGGATTTTACATTGGATTTTGGATTATTGCAGAAAATAAAGGCAAACAAACAACTGGCACTTATGTGGCAATGCAATAGCCAGAAGTAAAAAGCTATCGTAAGGCTATAAACAAACTACACTATGGTTGCATGACTTAACGTCACCACCACATTAAGGCTGTAAAGCCGTGTGTCGGCACAGCTTGATGACGTTCTGTGGTCTTATTTAGCCACATGTTAGCAACCATCTTTTTTAAGACACATAAAAGCATCAAAGTTCACAGTGTGAGTTAATTGTATGTTGTCGAACAAAACAGGAAAGTCTCTTCAGCTTGTGTTAACCACAGAGGATTGTAACCAAAAACCTATGTAAAAAAAACACATTGACTTTGAGACGAGGAAACAGAAGTGCTGAAATGCAAAGTCATTTCTGGGTTTTAGGATTCATTCCTGGGGTTCTCTGTAGGTCTTTACGTTCAGTATACAGCTATATAATGTGTTTATATTGTGTTTCTGCACCAGGTTCTCTCACTGGCATATGAACCTACACAAGCACTACACCCTGCTGGTGAACATCCTCAGTGATCTGTGAGAAGAAGTGGCTGCTGACTCCACATGGATCAGAGCAGACATGTCTACAGTGGCAGCAGAGGAACTGTACGCCCCAAACTGGGAAAAAGGGCCAAGTGTTACACTTATTCATATCAGATTTGGTATATACAATCCTTACTCATGATGAAACAACTTTTACAAATGCCCCCTACTAACCAGTGTCAGAATGCAACTGTGCACATTTACTAAAGTACTATACACTCACCGGCCACTTTATTAGGCACACCTGTCCAACTGCTCGTGAACGCAAATTTCTAATCAGCCAATCACATGGCAGCAACTCAATGCATTTAGGCATGTAGACACGGTCAGGACGATCTGCTGCAGTTCAAACCGAGCATCAGAATGGGGAAGAAAGGTGATTTAAGTGACTTTGAACGTGGCATGGTTGTTGGTGCCAGACGGGCTGGTCTGAGTATTTCAGAAACTGCTGATCTACTGGGATTTTCACGCACAACCATCTTTAAGGTTTACAGAGAATGGTCCAAAAAAGAGAAAATATCCAGTGAGCGGCAGTTCTGTGGGTGAAAATGCCTTGTTGACGCCAGAGGTCAGAGAATGGCCAGACTGGTTCGAGCTGATAGACAGGCAACAGTAACTCAAATAACCACTCGTTACAACCGAGGTATGCAGAAGAGCATCTCTGAACGCACAACACGTCGAACCTTGAGGCAGGTGGGCTACAGCAGCAGAAGACCACACCGGGTGCCACTCCTGTCAGCTAAGAAGAGGAAACTGAGGCTACAATTCCCACAGGCTCACCAAAATTGGACAATAGAAGATTGGAAAAATGTTGCCTGGTCTAATGAGTCTCGATTTCTGCTGCGACATTCGGATGGTAGGGTCAGAATTTGGCGTCAACAACATGAAAGCATGGATCCATCCTGCCTTGTATCAACGGTTCAGGCTGGTGGTGGTGGTGTAATGGTGTGGGGGATATTTTCTTGGCACACTTTGGGCCCCTTAGTACCAATTGAGTATCGTTGCAACGCCACAGCCTACCTGAGTATTGTTGCTGACCATCCCCATCCCTTTATGACCACAGTGTACCCATCTTCTGATGGCTACTTCCAGCAGGATAACGCGCCATGTCATAAAGCTCGAATCATCTTGGACTGGTTTCTTGAACATGACAATGAGTTCACTGTACTCAAATGGCCTCCACAGTCACCAGATCTCAATCCAATAGAGCACCTTTGGGATGTGGTGTGCAGCCGACAAATCTGCAGCAACTGCGTGATGCTATCATGTCAATATGGACCGAACTCTCTGAGGACTGTTTCCAGTACCTTGTTGAATCTATGCCACGAAGGATTAAGGCAGTTCTGAAGGCAAAAGGGGGTCCAACCCAGTACTAGCAAGGTGTACCTAATAAAGTGGCCGGTGAGTGTATACTGTAGTTCAATCCTGAGGCCCCTCACACCTCTAACCCTAAAGGAGCCAGGATTCCTCCACAGATGGTGGAACTATTCAACAATTCCTCTCCCCCAACAGCTTCCCATCACCTGTGGCACAAGTAAGTGGTACATACCACAATTTCTGACCCACACCCTTTTTACATCATAACAACTCATATTTTTCAAGCATAACTCAATCCCTATCTTAAACAACCTGTTACACTTCAAGTAAGCAGTTTTAGATTTAAAAAAGTGAGGACATAAAATAAGCATAAAAAATATGATGCACTGTTAGACTATGGCAGGCCGCCACAGTCTAATTTGTCCCACCATAGTCTCAATGGAGCTGGACTGTTAATTAAGAGCCTTATTAAAACACTACTGAGTTATTTGTAGCGCAGTAGCGGTAGAGATGCGCAGCAGAACGTCAGGCGCATTAAAAGTGAAAATGAACCGTTCATTCTGCTGGGCCTAAAACTGTCTTTCACTTACAAAAATCTTCAAATACCTCCTCTCATCTATCGATCTGATCAGCTGTGAACGTATTAACAGATCAATTATCCACCTCAGGAGTGACATTCAGCTGTGAAGGAGATAAAAACAACTCTGCCTGCTGCGCTGCATTCACGGACCCGCAAAAACGTCAGATATTAGAGTGACAACACAGATAGCGTGACATTAACCGCTACGAAAAACTAACTAGAACAAAACTGAATGAACAACAAAAGTTAAAAACAAAATAAAAATAAAAACAAAACTAAAAAAAAAAATCACCTATCGTAACCTCAACAATCAACTCAGGACTTTTAGTCTGCTGTAATAGTCCATGTAGTATCACAAGTTACTTTTTGGGCTTGAAGCAGGGATGTCAGCTTTGGTTAAGTTTACTTTCAAAATGCCACCAGTTGTTAACCAGTGACTAACCAGTTAATTTCTGACAAAAAAAAGACATGAAATACGAAGTCTGGCTCTACATAGACCCAGTGAGCGTGCTGCATTTCAAAGTGTGATCTATTCAGAATTTATGAAGTTATGATTTTTTTAATGATGTTAATGTCTTGACTTTTATTTTATTTTCAGTTGGTTTTGATGAGAGACAGCCGGCCAGCTGTGTAGAAACCTACCCACCACCCAGCCTCCGAGCTACACTGGTTCTTCAGCTGTTCTGCACTGTGCACCACCCCGCTCGGATGGGAGCTAACATTAGCTTGCCGGTAACGCCGTCCCTCGCAGGTCACCTTGGTTGCATAAGCTTCTTCATTTTGACAGCAAAACCCCTGAAGCTAACTATGTTAGCAGCACTAACTGTGCTTGCACTGCTAACGGTGTTAACAGGGAGCTAACAGTGATAAGTCAACAATGCTAAAGGGGGTTTTAATGCTCAGAATTGATCCACTTACTCACCGGAGGGTGGGCACAATGTTTCCACACAACATAGTTGGGTCTACATGGAGTTATTCACAGTAATGAGCCGAGCTGCAAGCTCGCTAGCTCCTACCAGACCTAGGAAGGTTGCAGTACAGTATACTACGAGTAGCACAATTTTCCTATAGACCCACACATGTAACCGCTCAAAATTAGTTTCAGTGGTTGACATCCCTAGAGAGGACAGATAAGTTTCACTTTCAGTTAAGGTCCAAAGAATAAGGTTTAGTGAAAAGTTGTGTGTCTGGGAAATACTGAGCATGCCACTGGATAAATGAGTCATGTACTGTACAAGTTGTGTGAGGGTTTGTAAACTGATGTTTTGATATAATTTTGCTTTTGTTGAAATGGACCCCTATGACTTCTACTCATCAAGCATTTTTTCTGGTTTTGAATTCTTCATTCACTGAAGGCATGAGAAAAAAAAACAACTTTCTCTTCATCGATCAACATAACACAGGATGAGTCATCAGTATACAAATGCTCTTTTTGAAGTATTCCATTAAGGTATAAAACCTGTATGATATATTCAAAGCAAGAAAAAGACCAAAAACATTTAGTCAAGGTGAGGTGGGTTGTTCTAATAAACCATCAAAAATGTATGCAACCACTGTAATAGTTAGATTCATTACCACTTCTTTCTCTCTCTCTCTGTCACTCACTCACACACACACACACACACACACACACACACACACACACACACACACACACACACACAAACACACACAGAGCAGATTTTTATTGTTAGTGTTAGCGGGTTTTTTTTAAATGTAGATCTCTATTATTGTAATTGGAAACGGAGGGATTGCTAATAAGTTGTTAATGTATTTCTATCGATCAGTTGGTGACATCATGGCCACAATGTGAGTCGCTACCCCGCTGACAGTAGTGACATTGCTTATTGCAATGGAAACACCTTCAAAACCAAAACTCCCCAAAGTGTGGGAGCATTTCACTGGTTGTGACCTGTAACATATGCAAAGCTGACCTTGCCTGGTATCAGAATTAGTTATGCTGGAACATCTGAGGAGGAGGCATATTGGCTCTCTGGATGATGAAGACTTGTTTTGTAAGTTAGTGAGCTTGTTAGCTAGCTAGCATCATGTTAAAGCCATGATTTCACCTAAGTTTTTCCTTAGGTGATATGAGGGTGTAAGGGCAAAGGGATGTCGCATGCTGTACAGCCCTCTGAGGCAAACCGTGTTTTGTGATAATGGGCTTTATAAATAAAATTGACTTGATTTGACTTGACCCGTGAGCCGAAGCACGAGCTGCTCTGAGGTGACAGACTCTCCTTAGCAGCCACAGCTCACAGAGTCTATGGTTACATTGCAAGCACATCCTCCAGGCCAGGGAACGAGAGCCGAAATTACAGCCTAAAGTTAGTTTTAATTAAAAAAAAAAAAAAAAGTCAATTTCTCTAGCATTTCAGAAACCGATTTCTTTCTTTTGTTTGGATTTGTTTATAATGACAATGATACATTTTATAATTTATAAGGAGCTGTCTTTTTTTATGCTGCTATGACACACCAGAAGATGGGTCACTCAGGCACAGCTCCATCATTGTTCAAACTTAAAAAAAAAAAAAAGATCATACTTTCCGATGTTAGTTTTAATAAAAACATGAATTAAAAAATCATTAAATAAATAAATAAATAAAAATCAAGGAAAGTTTTCTGGCATTTCTACTTTTTTGCTGTTCTGTATCGAACCGACCATAGTCATAATGTCTTATAAGCCCCATCAGTAAACCTCTAGTTTATAACTCGTCGAGAGCATCAATCAGACACTTGATACATATAATTCATGGTTGTGGGTCGTTCTCTAACCGGAAGGTCAGCGGTTTGATCCCCGGCTCCTCCGGTCAACATGTTGAAGTGTCCTTGGGCAAGATATCGAGCTCAAAATTGCTCCCAATGCAATGCATCAGAGTGTGCATTTATATGAATGGTTACTACCTAGTAGGTGGCATCTTGTATGCTAGCCTCAGCCACCATTGTGCGAATGTGACATGTCCTGTGAAAGTGCTTTGAGCAGTAAAAAAGACCAGAATATATGCTATACAAGTACAGTCCATTTACCATTTAGTCATAAAGCATAATAATTGCATTACAATACATTATGAATGCCCCATAACAAGTGTTAGAGAGTAGAGGGGTAGGAGATACCACAACAACAGGTAGACCTCTTACTGAGAAATAAGTCTTGTTCTGATTGATGAGTTTTAAGCGTACATAGGCTAATTATCTGCACTACAAGCAGAAGAGATGACTCTGCCAAAGGACACCCACCAAATCATTCAACACACAGCACTTGATGAAAAAACCCATGTACCCATGTACCTCAGACCAACAATGCCTCCGGGACAAATGGGACTTTGTATGTAAATATAACTAAGGCTTAGCAAATGACAAACTGAATGGAGCTTCTACAACAGAGCACATCTCACCGTAAGGACAGCTAGTTAGGTGTTAGCAGCTGGTGGACAGCAGAGTTCTGTGGTGTATTTGGCTGATGTAGGTAAGAGCTAACTGAGCTGACTGAGCTAACAGAGTTCACAGCAAACAGAGCTAAACACAGCAGGACAAAGAGTTTCTGTTCAGAGGAACATGAAGCGTTCAACAGTGAACTTAAGTTAAATGTGACAACACAAAAAGTGTACTCTAAATTAATCTGGGGTCCTGACCTAGACCATGTTGGTCACACATGGGGCCAAAAATCTGTCAAGTGCAACTAAAAGTTTTCATTGGTTGCACTGGTGCAACTGACATTTATTACACTGATGCATGTAACACGGAACCAAAGTTTACAATGGCAATTTCTGCCATTGGCCTATGCTATGGGCAACAGGTGCTGCAAGCTTGCATGTGGGGCAGTCACACTTCTGTGATTTTCAACCAGTTTTATATCAAAACAATATGAGTAGTATGTGTTGATAAACTTTCCTCCATCTGACCAGTGTCTAGATATCTGTCCTTCACCCCTGGTGAAACACCACCGGATGATGTAATTCATGTAATTTTGCTGGTGTTTCACTGGATTTTGGGGCTGTTGCTTAAACTTCAGGCTGTCGGTTTGGTGTGTTTCTGTCAAACTTTTGGCCGAGACACGGCGACATGAGGGCGACGCAGCAGGGGGCTTTCAACGCCGCTAGTTCTCTGATGTTGGATTGGTGTGTCTGGGCTTTTAAAGGATGTGGCGTTTTGTGGTTGTTTCCATAGATACGAACTGTATAAAAAAAGGTTTACCAAACTTCTGCCAGAGATGAAAATAAGAATCCAGATACATCTTCTCCATTTTGAACTGAAGTACACTGCTGAGGTATTTGTTAACAAAAAAGTGGACATAGCTGTTACTGAAGTCCTTTACATGAACTTAAAACAAAACAGCGCTTAACTCAGATAAATTATGGTTTATTTTAAAACTGAGTGTTTCTTTTAGTGTGACTTTTCTATGTAGGGCTAGCAAAATAAGTATAAATATCTATTTCTTTAACATCATAATCTTACTTTTGTTATGCAACTACCAAGTATAGATTATAAAACATCGTAAAGTTCCACAGACTGTGAACTAAGAGATCATGAAACAATATACCATATGTACACAAAGATATTTTAATTTTGTTAGTCTTTCTCTTAATGAAGGGAAATTTACCACAGCGTTAAGCTGTGGTAAATCACCTTTTCTGTTGGTTATTGTTTCTTCATAAGTTTATGTTTGGGCCATCAAAAACCTACTTTGGCCATATTTAGGGGGTTGGTAGTCCATGGAGCCAGTGCTTGAAAAAAATAGGGTCTATTGATAGTTCAGTTGGGTCACTGTTATGCTGTTATAGCAGGTCCATATGAGCCTATATAGCTTTGGTCCAGCTGTAGTTAAGACTGGAATAACACATGCACATGCACACCCACACAGACCCACACACATGCACCGACAAACACACACACACACACACACACACACACACACACACACACACACAGATTGCATACATATATATACAGGCACTGTTGCCAGGCGAGACATAGCCAGTTTCAGTGTGAGACCCAGAAATAGTCCCAGTAAGGACAGGTGGAGAGGTCACATGCAACAACCCCTCACCCAAATTACCACCATGCATACAGAGACAGAGAGAGAGAGAGAGACACACAGAGAGACAGACACAGTGAGACAGAGACGCACACACACAGACAGAATGAGAGAGAGAGACAGACATACAGACAGGGACAGAGAAAGAGACAGAGAGACAGAGACAGAGACAGAGACAGAGACAGAGAGAGAGAGAGATTGACAAAACTTTAGTGAGACAAATAAACTACAGCCACACAAGCAGAGAGACTTGAGCAGAAAGTGCTGACATGTCTGCATGGAACAGGGCTGACTGTTGATGTAGTTCCCTTTGATTTGTAAATCATAAACTAAATAAAACATACACTTGTGAATAAAGAGACGGATGTGCATGTGTGTCAGAGCATGAATCAGTGTGTGTTTGTATGAGGTCATGTCACTGGTCACATTCAGAGTCTAACAGCACACTTCACACTGGTTGACTGGGGGCATTTTGTCACACTCAGTGCACCTGCCTTCAGCATGATGTCAAACGATTCTGATCTAAGTTAGAATATAGATGTTTGTTTGGTACATACCAGTTCAAATGAAGGCTAAAGTCCACTAAGCAGTTTTTTCCAGCGCTTTTAACTGGACCTTCCAGTCTTCCTCAGCAGGCAGTTAGCATAGTTCTCATACAATGACAGCTTATTACACTACAGTCGTACTGAAGTGCTCTCTCGTATCCTCTTGGAAAATAATTGAAAAGTGTTGGAATTTATTTATAAAATTGTCAGACTAAATGCCATTTAAACATTCAGTCTCTCCCATGTGCTACCACAGCTCTTTTTGTATTGTTGTTTTTCTTTTGCCCAGTTCTGTGCCAGAACTCCCTGTAATTGGTCTGAAAATCTGAACTGTTACCTCAAAAATTGTCACACTAGAAACCAATCAAACTATAGTTCAACTTGATCCAGACCGAGACATCCTCTAGCATGTCCACGCTGTATATTGTCCAGGTGCTGCGCTGCTCTTAAAACTGAGTTCCAACCACTTTCAATATCATTTGAAATTTGTGAATTGATGTCAAATTTTCTACATCCACATTGTGATGCATTTAAGAATCCATTATTTCCCTCACAATATAACAATGAAGCATTGTCAGGTAAAAAAGTAAGGTGCGTCCGGTAAAGCGGTAAAGCATCATCAGGTCTTCAATGACATGAGTGAACACAGCATCTGTCACAGCAAACACTGTGATATAAGATTAGAGGAATGTCTGTTGTAACATCCTACACATTGGTGAGTTTGGGTGCTTTTTCATGAAACTAAGAACATTAGATTGTTTTCTGCCAGTGGTCCCTGGGGACCTCCGTGTTGTGCTGCTGAACACTGCCACCCCGGGTGGGCAGGTGTCTGTGCAGAGCGCTGCTACAAAAACACTGACACATCATGGACAGTATGATAATAACATCCAACACAAAAGAGTTACTGGGCAGGTTTCCATTACAGATTTGCACAAAACTTAAATGATATTTTCGAAAGGTCCATAAAACACAGTTGCAAGTAGACGGTGTTTCCACTGAGTGATGTTCTGCAACTTCTCCTCTGGCGATAATGTTCCAAGAAGCATGGTGATGGATGTTCAAAACATCAGCAGCTTTATTTCTATTGCAGCCACCACACTAGCCGTCATTATTTCCAATCCAAGGCCACGCAAGTGTTATAGAGCCATAATGGAAAGGCGAGCCCCTCATACGTGGGAACAGCCACGTGTGAGGGATCTCTGGGAGCTGATGGTCCATGATTTCACAATGGAATTGTGGATTCAAAACCTCCAGATGCTCTGCTCAACTTTTGTTATGCGATGCAATAAATGGTAAATGGACTGTACTTGTATAGCGCTTTTTTGGTCTTTTTGACCACTCAAAGCACATTTATACTACATTGTCTCATTGACCCACTGACACACACATACACACACTGGTGGCCAAGGCTACCTTACAAGGTGCCACTTGCTACTGAGTAGCCATGCACATGCACACACACTCATATGATGCAGCATTAAGAGCAATTCAAGAGCAATTGTTGTCTGGAGGAGCTGGGAATCGAACTGCTGACCTTCTGATTAAAGGACGACCTGCTCTACCTGAGCCACAGCCGCCCACACAATAACCCCTCTGCATCATGAGGGAGCCAGTTCCTACTGACAAGCTCATAGCCATAACATCATGTGACATACAAAAAAAAAGGGTTTCCACTGAAGTTTTGAAAAATATGCCTTTTTTCGAATAGCCTGAAATACCACCTTAAGGGAGCGTAAAAACTTATGTGACAAATGGGAGTTCTTTCGATATTGACGTGTTTCCACTCTGCTTATTTTATATCCACAATTTCAATTTGCATAATTTGAGATTTAATGTGACGTGAGAAATACTTTCAAAATAAGTCAAGTCATGCAACTATCTGTTTCTATGATCTCAGCACAGATACACAATATAGCATTATCTGTGAAATCAATAAGAACTGAGCTTACTGCATCCCTTTAAAATTTTATTGTGTCAGAGACTCAGAACACATAACTAACAACTTCACAGAAATGTGTGCTTGCATTTGATTGGCCAATGTAGCACCTTGCATGACAACGTCATGTTGCAACACTAGGTGTTTGGCTGGGAGTCCCTTGTGTTGCTGGCCCCAATGTGTGGGT
The DNA here is from genome assembly GCF_008729295.1 of Plectropomus leopardus. Taxonomy (NCBI): domain Eukaryota; kingdom Metazoa; phylum Chordata; class Actinopteri; order Perciformes; family Serranidae; genus Plectropomus; species Plectropomus leopardus. The sequence continues at coordinate 1,208,477 of NC_056469.1, read as the reverse complement.
TTTTTAACGCAGGGTTCTAGTGGGTCTGAACAAGACCTAAGAGTCAGGTTATGCCTGATCTAATGTCTGAACTAAGACGTGTTGTCTGACCACTCGGTAAAATGATGTTCTGAGAGGCTGAGCAAAAAGCCTGCAGTCATAGAGAGGGGGGAGACAGGTTTTGTTTAAATATAGGGATAACAGCACACGTTTTCAGACAGACTCTGTTGGAACATGTTCACAGTGTTGTACTTAATGTTTTTCCCATGAAAAATTAAAGAAATAGTTGTGTCGAGAATATAAAAAAAAAGAGGGCTAGAGAGAGAAGTTTTATGGTCCTTACAGTCAAGATAGAGGGATGACTTCATTCATTGGTTGGTAGATAATCACACTATGATGTTAATACAGGAGGCTGGATACAGGAATCGCCCTGTGCTGTACCCAAGCACGTTTGGCCCCCCTCCCCAGTCCCCCGCCAGCCTGCACTCACGTTGCTCCAGATCTAACCAGGCCTGAGCGCGGTTACCTCTTGTGCATACGTCATCACAACGTTATACGATCATGAAGCATCCATGAGGTCTCAGAGTCAGAAAACAGAACAATAACCCTAACGGACCAGCGTGATCCCTTTGCCGCCTTTGTTTAAAATGTTTGTCGAGAGGAACGGTCAAATCGATTATACTTCATGTGCACGATACGTACCCATGCTTGTGCATGAGAAGGGGTACCAAGCCCATCTGCTCCAACCGTGCCAGGGCCAAGGAAATGTACGGCGCACTCACACTAGTCAATCGAACTGGACCTTGGGGGTCAAACGTGCTTGAGCATGGTACGGATTGCCTAATGTGAGTTCACCCTAAGACTGTCAAACACAGCCCTGCCACCAAGTGGGACAACAGTAGAGCAGCTGTCCCCTGCTGTGAGGCTGCATTGGAGACAATGTCATGTTTGGTACGGTGTGGCTAAAGCATACCTGCCCATGGAAAAAAATTTGATGAAGCTGCTAAACTCCACAGATGCTGGAAGGTGTTTGTATTTGACTGCACAAGAAGCAGCTGTTTATTAAATATAACCTCTTTTCATTGTGTGCTAAAACACTTTGATGAATTTTCTTAGTCAAAGTTGTAATTTAGTCTAATTTCAAAAAGTCATCCCATAGATAGCTTCATGTAGTCAACATGTGGTGATAGTAACTTACCTTCCTGGCATGGTCAACATTCAGTGAGGAGGTTTCATTATTAAGGCCTAAGTCCGTAACTTTCGAAAGAAGAAACAACACTGTATTACTGTTACAAATGAGGAGCTGAATTCATGAGCAATAAGAGTCAGTGTTGCAGTGCCTGCAGGGATTTTGTTGCTGCATGATTAATTGAAAAACCCTAACAATCTTGATTCAGTCCATTATATGATCTCATTTTTACTTAATGATTCTGCCATGTTGTTTGCATTAGAGGGGAGATGTGTTCCATCAAAACAAACACACCTAACTTTCCCCTAAGCTGCATCAACAATTGACAAGTGTGCATCACTCTCAGCGCTGCCAGGATGGCCAAAAATGATGCTTCATCATGTCTTTGAAAAAAACTCATCAAACCATCTGAATATATTTTTGGCACACTATGTCTGGAAGGGATCACACCAATACAACAAGAGACAGAACTACTTGTAAAGGTGGATTCATTTCAATACAAGCATATGTTCTATGAGATCTAAGATCTACATTAGAATCAGAATCACTTAATTGATCGCCAGGGGGAAATTATGATTCATACAGTCGCTCTGATGCAAAGCACATAGAATAATAGAAGTAGAATTAAGAAGTTTTAAAATAAGAATTAAGTAAAATTATAAAAATTTAAGATATAAATAAAAAATACAGAATAAAACGTGCATCAGTAAAAATACATATAAAAATCTGTGCATTTTGTTTCAATTTCACACCAATATGTAAACAATTTAAGATGTAAAACATGTGCATTATGCTGTGTATGGAAGGTGAGTGAAGCACAAAATTAGAAAAAAAACACAAATATGTGCTTTATGCTACATTGTCATATAAAAGGCTATTATTTGTATTTTATTCACTTTACATACTCAGCAAATTGACTTAATTTATAGATTGTAGAACCCCCCTCTCTCTCCGTGCCGTGGTTGGTGCTAGAGTGAGGACTCTTATTCATTAAATTTCTCAGAACATCATCTAATGAATGACTTGTAATCTGACAGTCTAATTTTTTATACAGGTTAGGTAATATTCATACTGGTATATATAAACTTTGTGATGATGTGTACCAGCAGTTCAGGCCCACATTAGACCTGACAGGGCAGCCGGGACACTGCTGCTTTTCTTTCCACAATCATACTTTTTTCCACAATCAAATGTATGTTTTTCTTTACAATTTGATTATATGATAGATTTTAGAATATTTGCTGACAGCCATAGTTACTCCATGTGACAAAGTTCAAAATGTGTTAGAGTCGTAGAAACCTGGTGATGGAGAGGAAGGACAAATATACAGTATTTATCTAGCCCAAGTTCTGATAAAAATACTTGTAACACAAAAAGTTGAGCCATGTGCTGTGTGGAACCAGACAAAAGACAACTATGACAGTCAGAAGTCCACACTTTACTTTGTGAGCCAAGGTAACAGCATAACTTTTTACAATCAACTGTGATGTCACAAAATGGGCGGGGAAAGTTCAGCAGGGAATCCCACTCAGCCAACCACTCACTCACATCCACAGCAGGGCCTTAAAAACAGTACAGAGGCTCGCACTCATTTAGGTACCTGAAGATACAGCTCCACGCAACACAGCAAAACAAAGCATCCCTGCTTCACCAGACAAACACTCAGAGCCTTCTCACAGCTGTCTCATGAAGAGTGTGAGCCTCCACACTGTGAGCATCCATGAGCATCACACCGGGGTGAAGCAGCATCTCACCAGCTGGAGTTTAGAGGGGGACAAGGATTTGCCAATAACAGAAGTTTGTGAAAGCAGTCTCTTTATAACTGGACAGGGCCCTGTTTCAGGGGCCACAGGCCACATCTGGCTGCAGCCGAGCTGTGGATTAGGTTCGGGCACACTGACGATGCCATCACTTCCACACCAACACCTGGACACAAGGTGCGGGGTGCTAATGGCCATAGTTGGGGGCTAAAAAATAATCGATCAAACAGATGAACAGTAGGCTGCCAGGTGGGTGGAGTGGTAACGTTTTTAGCAACCAAGTTTGTTGCCACCATCTTGATCATTTGCCAACGTCACTGATCAGTATCCGCTCACATCTGCTGGGATGACATCCTTAGAAATTTTATTTTTAAAAATTCCACAGTAAATATCAGCGGTTTGGGATGGGCAGGTCAAAAATGAAGACCTTATTCACCAAAAGAAACACTGCATGCATTGGCCCACCCTCTCTCCCCTCTCTCTTAAACAAACATGAAACAGCACTCTGTCCTTGTCCCAGTCCTGACAATAGAGTGCCCCAGGGATGACATTTTTCTGGAGGCTGATGCAGAGGTTAGCTTCGCCCTGGTTCCCTCTTCAAAAAGCCTTTGGGATTTTTCCATTGGATTCTGGATTATTGCAGAAAATAAGAATTGTGGTGAACAAACGGTTATGATACTTACACCTTTTGCTCAGCGGATAATCTTCACACATGAACATTTCTTTTAGTTTTGAAGTCTAAATACAAGTGGAAAGTAATCATTAGGCTAAAAACAAACTACACTATGGTCATATGAACTAACGTTACCACTACAAAGCTGTAAAACTGTTGACATTTGGCGTGGTGATGTTATGTAGTCTCATTCAGCCACTTTTTGGCAACCACCTATTTATGACATAAAAACTTCAGTCTGCAGCGGGGTATTTACTGACGTATTTGAGGATGTAGAACAAACCGTCAAAGTCATTGACTTTGAGACAAGGGAACTGGAGGAGCTGAAATGCTAACTCATTTCCAGGTTTTAGGGCTCATACCTGGGGTTCTCTTTTGTGCTACTACAATGCATAAAGTTGGTAGTTTGCAGGTTGGGTGGTCAGGGCTGGATGATATGGAGCAAATCAAATACCATGATTATTTTGATCAAATACCTCGATATCACTATCAATTTTGAGACTATGTTGTAGGGTTAACTTATGGTGCTTTCACCAAATATTAACACAAAGAGATTTTGATAGAAATCATCAGTTATGTGGGTATAGGCAAATCACAGAACATCACTTTGTTGCTAAGGTAGGTATTCAGTTTTCAGTTTAGGGATTGGAATATTATTTTTGTATATTTTGTGTAGAGGCCAAATGTCATTTGAATGTTTTCAAGAAAAATAAGTAAAATATTGGCTTAGTTGAGGTTAGTATGCTCTGCTTGTGTTTCACAGGGCCTTGTCAGGTTATTATGAGTAGTTTGTAGGTCTATAATAATTTGTAATGATAATAAAAACTGTCACAAGCTGTGTAATTTCACAAAAAGTGCATAAAAAGGTCATTGAACCCAACACCTCTGGAGTTTGGAATGCCCTCAATCAGTCCCTCCAGGATTTCATGATTGAAATCGATTGCAACAATTAATGCGTAATCAGGCAATCCTCGTAAATTCCGCACAGCCTTGCAATATTTGTTAAATCTTTATGGCAAAGTTAACTCATTTCATTGTACAGCTGCACACAGCTTATTGATCCACGAAGCCCCTCTCTCTGTTTATCATGTTTTTTAGCCTGTAACTGTTTGGCACCATAAAAAGTATGCATAATTAGCTAGTAGCAGTTTCTGTTTTGAGACAACTGCACAACATGCATTAGAAACAGTCTTACTCCTTGATTTCTAAGAATATTAAGAGATACTCATTTGTGAAGGACATTTAAGATATTTCTATTCTAAAGAGGGGTCTAGATGACACTGAATCCAAAAATGTGTCTGTTAAGTCAGAACTGACAGAGTTATGGCTCCAAAAACATTTTGATGCAAGTTGCAGCAATCAGGTGTAGCATTGTAAAGAACCATAACCGCCTGCATGAGCTGCCATAGCCATTGCTGCAGGTGTTGATAAGCAGATATAATGACTAACTCCCCTTTGTTTTCAGAACACCAGCATGCACCTGTCCATTTCATCTCACCTTTGTTTGCACCTCCTGCATAAAACTGTACAACTTTCTTATTCTGAAACAGCCATATTGTACATATTTGTTGTTATAGTTCTTTTTTTAAAGTATCTGTCACATTTTATTGTAACTTTTCTGTTCAATATTTATGTTCTTGAGTGTTGCAATACTTTTCCTTTTTTATTTCCTCTTCATATGTTTATTGTATGTTTAATGTATGCACCAAAAAACCAAAGAAAATTACCTGAAAGTGGACCCAACTTGTTATAAATCTTATTCTTATTATCTTGTTTCTTGTCTCATGTCTGTCCTTCCATGTCCCCCTTAAACTCTCACACCCACCTGGGGAGGCATGCCTCTGTTTGCTTAACTCTGCTTTAAACCTAATAAACAAAAACATTCTTTTATTTCCATCCATTTTAGTTAGGAGTTAGTTTCAGACTGCTTAACTTATTTTCATGTTTTTGTTTCGGAGAAAGATTAGGCTCTAGTTTTATTTTGATTACCAGCAAGTGTCAGAATAGAACACAAATGCAAATCACAACTCATCGGAAAAGCCATAGAAAAGAAAGAAGTTTTCAAAGGCAACTGTCAACAGCACCTATAAGCATAACTAGCATATCAATCCTACAGGTTTGATCCTCATTAGACATGGATGGATGGAATGCTGCTGTGGTTCGGTAACATGCATGGCGGCATGTCATTGGACCACTTTTTGGTCACCTGTTCATTTATTTACACACAAACCCCAAAAACAAAGTGTCTGCATGGCTGGTGAGAGTACCAGGCCTATGTCTTTTCTTGTGTTGGTTCTATGTCTGTTACCCCTCTCTGAGGGGTAACAAGTACTTGTGCCTGCACAGCAGGCAGGGAACCACATCCCCTCTTTGCCTCCTGCCTGAACATCCCAACCTCCCCACAAAGCTCTGGCATTAAACTTTTTCTGTGTATCATGGAATCAGTGTTAGACAACAATGTGCCATGTGATTCTCCCACACCATTATTTTTCAGCTAACAATTTCACCTGAAAGTTTAGGTGATGATGTTCTTGTGATGTACAAGCACACACACACTGTCTGTTTTTGACAGCATAAGACATGGACATGTCCAACAGAGAGAGGACAACAAATACAATGACACAACTGACACTGAGTCCTCGGGGAAAGGCAAAGAAAATAAACTAATGACAACATGCGAACAAATAAAAAATGCTCTTTTTATCACAACATCAATATATGTTATGATACTATGCTGCGAAATCAACATGGAAACAGTTGAAATAATTAGACAGAGAGTCTGCTTTGACTAATCTAACAAACTAAATCATCATCACATCATGCAAAAATCACATAAATCTGAAATTGCAAGAGAGCATTTTTTTTCCTATTGATTTGCAACATTGCTCACAATGGCCTAACACATCCAGAGATATTACATAGATTACTGCCATGATGTAACTGGTATGGTAAAATCTCTATTCTCTAACAACTGAAAAATGGATATATGTCCCACAGATTATATTCTCACATATCTGGAGTAATGTGGATTAATATATTATTGTTGCTGTGCATCTCCCCCCCTCTCTCTTTCCTATATATCATTTTGTCTACTGTAATTTAATTGTTTTTTTACGACATCTATTGCATGTCTGTCTGTCCTGGAAGAGGGATCCCTCCTCAGTCGCTCTTCCTGAGGTTTGTTTCTACCATTTTCCCCCCTGTATGGGAGGTTTTTGGGGGATTTTTTCCTTAGTCCATGTAATGGTCTAAGGTTAGAGGGATGTTGTATGCTGTAAAGTCCTCTGAGGCAGACTATTTGTGATAATGGGCTTCATAAACTAAATGGACTTGACTTGATGCAACTAGATTTCTTAACATAATTTAGATAAGTTCTCATTATAGCTGGGTTGGCCAAACTTAGCCTAAAATACTATGACTGTATTTTACTAAAAAATCATAATAACACATGTCCTTAATAGGGAGTTACACAAGTTGCAAGAGTGCAACAGTTGGAATCTCCTCTGAGAAGTGTTTGCATCAGGAACACAGGCCGGGACCACAATACACCTGACCCCAGTATCCAGTTAATTTAATCAGTGTGAAGACTGTGTACTGTACCCAGGAGAGAGAAGAATTACAATTCTGAAAGATGAATATTTTCATCTTTCCACAATCATACCAAATCCCTGCAAATGTAATAGTTATTACATTTGCAGGAAATTTTGTATTATGTTTGTAATGGGCAACTACTGTTAGGTTAGTGGGAAATTTGTTATGTTTGTGGAATTATCATTTGTGGGCTGTTATTTCATTTGCAGGTGTTACTGGCCCTTTGCTGAGTGTCATTCCCCTTCTCTCTCCCATCTTTCCTGTCTTTCTCAAGCTGTCCTATCAATAACGTAAAAATGCCCCAAAAAATAATCTTTAAAAAAAGTTAAAGTGGGAGACTCTGAAACTGACACGATGTGATCAGATGACCGTTGCTCTAGTGAAGAGTCTCCACTCTGTGTGTCCCTATTGAACTACGAAAACAAAGTGTAATGTGTCTTTACACTTAGAATCTTTAGGCTTAATAAAACACCAGTATAACCAGAGCCAAACCCTCAAATTTTTCAGTTTAGTCATTATGGAATCAACATTAATGAGCTGCAGCTGATCTAATCCACCACTGATGTCTGCCTGCCATTTGAAACAGTGACATCAAAACTTGGCTAAAATGAGAAGCCTGCTACCTACATACAAGTGTTTATTTCCATTTTTAAAAAAGTATTTACATTTAAAAGAATCTATACAAATACTTTTTTGAGTGATGACATCAAAACCAAAAACTGTTATAATTGCCCCAGGTCTCCCCTAATTAACCCTACGTTTCCAGGTGCAGAGACGAAATAATTTCATTCCTGAAGAAATGCAAATGAGAAAGAGTTGATACTAGGGATGGATGATATGGTCGTTAATATATCAGGACATCTTAGGGCATTTTTGCAGAAACAATATTCTTGTTACGACAAAATACATAAAAATGATAAATTTCTATAGATCAATCGCTTAATTGTTCAGTCTATAAAATATTAAATAATTGAGAAAATGTCCATCACAGTTTTCAACAGCTCAAGGTGACCTCCACAGTTGCTTGATTTCCCCTGACCAGAAGGGTTCAATACCAAAATAAATCAGTTTAGTGAGGATGAGTAAGGATTATACATAGATCGCTCAGCCACAGATCATTAATGGCCAATATTCATTCTACATAGTTCAAAGGTTGATGTGGAGAGCCAATCAGATAACCAAAAACACACTATTTCTCCACGCAAGATATCTTCACTGGTCTGGTGGTTCAGCTAACACACATACTTTTAAAAGGTAAATGGACTATACTTGTATAGTGCTTTTCTAGTGTTATTGGCCACTCAAAGCGCTTTCACATTCACCCAATCACACACACATTCACACACTGGTCGCCAAGGCTACCTTAAGTAATCATTCACTCGCACTCACACTCCAATGACACGGCATTGGGAGCACTTCGGTGTTCAGTATCAAGCCCAAGGATACTTCGACATGTTGCCTGGAGGAGCTGGGGAATTGAACCACTGACCTTCTGATTGGAGGACGACCCTCTCTAACTCTGAGCCACAGCCGCCCCAGTACATTCATAACTTACTGCTACCCTGACGTCCAATGCACCAACCTGTCCCGAGTACATTTTTGTATTTGTACCTTAAAAGTTATTATTTGCAAACTAAAGAAATGACAGATAATTTTGTTTAGTGTTTACTAAATATTTGAAGGCAAACTGTTAAATGTATGACATATACAACAATAACACTTATTTTGTGTGTGTGTGTGTGTTTAAGGAGGTAGGATTTGATAAGTATTTACTTTCTCCTACTCTTTTATGGACATGAAATACTTATGTTTGTTTATTGAATATCCGGTAGGCATTCTTATGTAATTTTTTATCAGTGCATTATCTCTCTCATATTTTGTAGAAAATGTGTTAAAAATCCATGTTAGTGAGCACTTCTTCTTTTTTCAAGATAGTCCCTCCACCTGACAGGTGTGACATATCAAGATGCTCATTAAACAGCATCATCACTACACAGATGAATCTTGGGGTGGACACAATAAAAGGACACTCTGAAATGTGCAGTTTGATCTTGAAAAAAGACATTTATCAGTATTTCACATGGCTAGTTCTGCAGAAATGCATTTTCTGGTCACAGACAGCCCAAAGAATCAGTATGTGGTGTGACACCTTTGGCCTCGTGCAGTGTGACACGTCTCCTTCACGTAGAGTTGATCAGGTTGTTGATTGTCGGTCCAACTCCTCTTCAGTAGCTGTGTGAAGTTGCTGGATATTGGCAGGAAGTGGAACACACTGTCATACACGCCGATCCAGAGGATCCCAAACATGCTCAGTGGCTGACATGTCTGGTGAGTCTGCAGATCGTGCAACACCTGGGATGTTTTCAGCTTCCAGGTCCTTTCAACAGATCATTGCAACATGGAGCCGTGCATCATCACGCTGCAGCACGAGGTCATGGCGGCAGATGAATGGCGTGACGATGCCTATCAGGATCTCGTCACAGTGACTCTGTGACTTATGCCAGCCCATACCATAACCCCACAGCCACCATGGGGCACTCTGTTCACAGCGTTGGCTTTTGCAAACTGCTCGTCTGCATGATGTCATACATGCCGTCTGCTCAGTACAGTGTAAACAGGGATTCATCTGTGAAGAGAAAACTTCTCCGAAGTGCCAGATGCCATCCAAGGTGAGCAGCTGCCCACTCAAGTCAGTTATGATGATAAACTGCAGTCATGTCAAGACCCTGGTGAGGATGATGAACAGATGAGCTTCACTGAGACAGCTCTCAGACCAGCTTGCAGATGAAGATGCTGGATGCGGAGGTAAAATGATCATTCAGTTGACGGCCAACGGCTCTGTTGGACATTCTTTCAGTCCCTCAAAACTTGCAACGTATGTGGTGTTGTGTTGTGTGATCAAAAAGCACATTTTACAGTGTCCTTTTACTGTGACCATCCCAAGACGCACCTGTGTAGTAATGATGATGTTGTATCAGCCACAACCTGTCAGGTGAGTGCATTATCGTGGAAAAGGGGAAATGCTCACTAATATTTTAACAAATCTGCAAATAACATTTGAGAGAAATATGCCTTTTGTGTCCACAGAAAAACTCTGATTTCTTTTTGTTTCACCTCATGAAAAATTAAATTAAAAAAAACAAAAGTGCTGCTTTTATATTACTCAGTGTACATATCCCATATCATGATATGTAATAATGATAAAATCTGTCTTCATTACACATTATTGAGACTATATTATAGAGTTCAATCTGTAGTTCAATGTCATTTTAATTGTCCTAACTCATTTAACAACTGTATCCTTTTTTAAATTAGTTTTATAATTCAATGTATAACACAGTGTTCAAAATAAACTTTTTGATTCACCAGCCAAAGAGACAGGTAGGTGAAAAAAATTTAACAGCCAAGCTGCTTCAAAACATTGTCTTTTTGTGCCTCATATACATTGATTTCAGTGTTTTCATTGAAATAAGGCATTATGATGAGTATAAATTTAAAGCAGATGCCAGATTAAAATTTGACGCAAAATTATTTTGATATATTGATCATCGGTACATCCATTTAAGTCTGAATACAAGTCTTAACCTCTAAATTTAACCAAAAGTGTTTACTATTTAATGTTTTTATGGATAAAGCATAAAAGTACATTTAAAGGTTTTGCAAACCTATTGGATGCTTAATCATTTTAATTAGGGATGCATGATATTGGATTTTTTGCTGATACACAAAATGCCAATATATAACTTATAACTCTTATAACTTATAACTTAACTTATAACTCATTTGGCCAATAACAGATAGTGATATATCCACTTTTTCCCCACCTAATTTAAGTGATCATCAAGTCTCTTCTGTAGTGGAATTTACATCATGTTATGCAAATGTTTATCATGATGGCCCACCAGCCGATTTAGACATGATATACAATGCTTTTCAACGTATATAATATTCATTCATTGTGCAAAACAAGAAAAAGCATGTCGGCTGATTCCATTTAAAGCTGATATTGGCTGATGTGATGATATGATGTGCTCATATTATTAGCATGTTGGCTGATTCTGAAAGTTCATTTTAAAGCCAATATCAGCCGATACCATTGTGCATCCCTAATTTTAATCAACTTATACTCCCTCATCTCTGCACCGTCCATGAAGTCTGGCCTCCTGCTCCTCACAGAGTCGTGACCAGTGGCAAACAAAAGTTCTGTGGAGTATCTGATGTCCCTTCAGCAAAAAGTGCAGACAACTAGGAGCACTCGAGTCAGTCTTGCAGCACTGTTTAGATGTGTACGAAAAAAAAACATGGCAGAGACTCTCAGCATTTTTACTCTTATGGTACAAACATAACATAACACCAGCGTGGTGAAAATACTCTTCAAATTAAGGCCCTTTTGCCAAAATCTACCTGCATTTGGCTCTTAGTTCTGGTTGTAGAAGTAGATGAAATGGGTAATGACTTGGAGAAAATTGTTAACACCCTGAGCACTTTTCATACCTACTTTGGACATTTCAACAAAGTCAGTTGATTTGGGGTGTTGTATTACGTGAAATGCGTTAATTATTTAATTATGCATTACAAAAAAGAGCAAATGTCTGAACTTGGCTGCACTGACATTCTCAACGCACCTTAGTCAGCCACAAACCACAATTTCCAGATGAAATGTGTTGAATGCTGCCATTCAGTTGCATTATATGGCATGATCAATATTAAGAGGGGGCAGGAATGCCTATTAAGTCAATGGACAGATGTGAGCAGAGGCAGATAGATGCAGACCCACACTGGGCAGCAGCAACTGAAGCACAGACACATCTGCTCAGATTGAAAAAGTTTCAGCTTGAGTAACAGAATTGAAGAGGGACAGGAGCAGAGAGGAACGGGACCATGAGAGAAAGAGTAAGGAGAAGATTAAGTGACACCAGAGTTCCTGGTAAGTTTTGGAATTGGTCTATCACAGTCTAAGAAGTTCTGAAATTGGTGTGTCAAAGCTGTCACACACAGTCTGAGCTTGTTGTCACAGCTGTGCTGTCAGTCAGCGAACAAGTCCACCGGCTGTTTGAGGCCAAAAGACACAGACTCCAAAACCGCTTCATCGGTCGAAGCAAGCCAAAAATGTACTTAACATAGTGTCGGTGGGATGGAGCGTTATCTTGGAGTGTGAGAGAACACTGAAAGTCTGGCACTGACAAGCCAACTCCTTCATGCTCCACTCCCACTGTGCACCCAGTCTGGGATCCAATTGACAAGATTTGACTTGATGTTCAAATCTATTTTTGAGTGCATATCCCAATGCATATAGTGGCCTTATACTTTGCACTGATGCAAATAGTTGTTGTTACACCACAACTTGCATGATGGCAGTCTTGCGGACGGGCTGCTCACCCACAACATGCTCACCACTTTTCTCTCATGAGTTTACATAAGATCACCTTTTCCGGATCCAGACATTCGGGAGGTTTTTACCATGAGCCGTATTATCTGCAGAGGTCTCTTTCTCTCCAAAACAAACAGACCATGTTATTTAAGCTGATCAAGAACCCAATAAAGCAGTTTCAGCTTAAAAATCATCATCATGCATTTCTGATTAAGTTTGGCATGATACTACTAGTCCAACACATGCTAATGTTAAGTCACCTTTTATTTCTGATAACTTAAGATCCAGATGTTTAGGAGGTTTTACCGGAAGCTGAATTATCCACAAAGGTCGCCTCCTCTCCAAAACAAACATATTTGGTGATTTAAACCACTAGCAATACTGAATAAAGAAATTTCATGTTACAATGTAACTCAAGCGCTGCTCATCGTATTGAGCTTCTTACTACAGTGGCTGACACAATACGTGAATGACCATTATTGGAGCCAGTGTTTGGTTTGTCCATTCTGGGCTTCTGTAGATACATGGCAACATGTCGATCTCCATAAATTAGGACCTGCTCCCAAAGTCGGGATAACACAATGATTCTAATTTTAAGGTGATTATACACTAAAGTAAGCATACTTATATTATATTGTATTATATTCCATTTCTGCAAATATATTCCCCTAAATCCTACACACTGGTCCTTTCACGTAAAAACTGAAAAGTTATTTTACACTGAAATGAAATTAGGTGGGTTTTTTTTAAGTTGGTACCTTTATTGCTTTATGCTATAGAATCTTAGCGTTAATACATGCTTGGAGTGGTGACATTGGTAAGGGGGTCAGGGCTCACAGACAATGTAGTTGGAAATGGCTCATCTGCCGATTGGGCATGGGTGCCTTTCCCACTCATACCTACTGGTGACAAAGTGAAACTAAGCAGCAGGTTCATCATGGTGAACAGAGCTCATTGCCTTTGTGGACAGTCTGCGTCTGTGATGGTGAAACTGATACTGTGAAGGGATTTCTACAACTAGAGGCAACATTGGCAAACATTCAGACTTAGTTCAGTATCTGGTTTTCTTGCTCATTGAGAAATTCTAAAAATTATACCAGTTTTTATGGTAACACATAATAAACCCAACATAATGTTGCGTAGCTATCTCAATGGCACTGCAACTGCCTGGAATACAAGTCCAACTCCATTGGAAGCTCATACATTGAGGAGGCATGTCCTCACTGGTCTGTAAAACACTTCTGATGGAAGTTTCAAAACCTGGGAAAATCTGTCCTTTCTCCCATCTTAAATCTCTCATCATGGCCTATATATGGCCTTTTTGATGGAAGTGGACAAGTGACTATATTAGTAGCAGGACTTGAATTGAGAAGATAAAGACTAAAGTAAATGTAGTTAGGGAGAAATGTCCATTTTGAGACTAAAATGTGATCAGCATAATAAAAAAAGTAACCCCAACTTCAGTGAGGTGGGGGAGGGGGCACATCGTTTGTGAAAAACCTCCTCATTTAAATTGGCAACTATTTTTGATTACATTTTCTGTAGAGCAACGACAAAAAAAGAGGACCACAGAGATCCATATGTAGGCACACACTGATGTCAAGATGTCCTCCAGCTGTGCATAAGCACTGCTCTCATCACAGCCTTGCTCCCTTCCTATGAGCAGCCATCTCCCGGCAACTGAGAGCCCGTGTCCCTCTACTCTAGGGCAGGGTAGGGGCTGGGGCTGCTGCGGTAGCTAAGCTAGCGGCTAGCGTTAGCTGCTGTAGCAGATGAATGCTGCAGATCTGCAGAGGACAGTCGGGGGTTGCTGGCTGCCTGCTTTCATACCTAAAGCCATTGCCATCCACAAGCCACACCAAGACAGAACCGCCCTCTGTATACTGGAGGATATCAACACGTCTCGATTATGTACCAACACATCAATTCATTTCCCATGTGTCCCTCTGTCCACCGGCATCCTCTCCCTTTCTATCTGGTGTCGTGCGTTCACTCAGGGCAGGTCGCGATACCGCCGCTGCTGAAGCTTGCCTAGATACACACACACACACACACACACACACACACACACACACGCACTGATAATCGCATCAATCGTTAGCCTCTTTATGAACAACCCAACACTTGGTGAACTCGCCAGATGGCGAGCTGTTAGAAGCGACACAGTCACAATGTAAAGTAGAAGGACAGGGGGTGGAGAACGCTAACGTTTGACTTAGAGGACATTGCATGCTGCTAAAACAGGGGAACATTATGTAGTCCATCATCATAATGCACGGCTCAGCTACAGTAGCAACGACAGCCAAGCCTTAACTATTCAACACGATCCATTGTCCACCACCGGCGTTAAGCCAGCTATTTGATTGAAGCCTGCCTGCCCCATTAGCCATCTGAGCAGCGGCTGAGGAATGGGGACACGAGGCCGGCTGACAGGGGCGAGCAGAGAGGAAGGGGGACCGTTGACATTATGCTGCCAAGCACTGTTCCCACTGATTGACTGTCACGCCTCTAACACACACGTTTTAGAGACAAGAATCCACTAGTCCACCAGATTCATACATGAATGTCAAAAAGACAATGCCGACAGGCTGCTTCTTACCTCAGGCGGTGTGTCGAACCAAGTTCCGCGTAGCAGCCATGTTCGGAACCCCTTTCTCCCTCCGTCCACACGAACCGAGCCCCCTCCCCCGGGTCAGTCGTTCCTCTTCCACAGTAGAAATCCAAATAATGTGTTGCAAAATTATTTGCCGATAGAATCCCGGTGAGATTACTTTCCAGTAAATTTGCGTTATTTTCCGGAGCTCAGAGAGCGGCTTGTCGATGGGGACTGATTGCCGGTGCAGCACAGCTAGCCGTGCCTAAGGGGAGGTGGGCAGCCCGCCGCCTCATGAACGGACACCTCGAGCTCAGTCCTCTTTCTGTCCAGGAAACGTCATTTACCTGTTCCACATCTACTATCACATGTGCAGGATGCTGCCTTACATTTACAGCGTTGGCCGGGTGGATTAGCACGCCCGTCAGCTTTTTAAATTAATTTAAAGGCAAGAAGCTAACATTAGCTAGCTAGCTATTAGCTAGCATGCTAGCAGTCTAATAAACCACTGCCATTGGAATTTAGAGGAAGACAGTCCGCACACTGCAGCCTGCTGAGCGGACAACGGCCAACCGACTGGCCGTCGGACAGTACAGGCAGACGCTACGAAGAACTAAATCTATTTTAGCAGGCACAGCTACAGCTAGCTCTACGCTGGCCAGCCCCTCCGTGATGTTAATATCGGTCAAAGGAGAGGGGCTGCATTGAGAGCGCACTCCCGACACCAGGCAAGTATGGCCCGGCGCGTTCCAGACAAATTTCCCACAAAATGGCTGCCAAAACAAATCCACCGCGGACAGTCACACAAGTAACTTCCAAAAGTCGCCTGTTTGTCTTTGTTTTCATGTAGTAATTGACTTATCCGAACTCACATGAAGCATTTGTGTGCACGCACCGAATATACGAAGTGGCAGCTCTGGCGCGAGTAAGATGGTTGATTTTAACTGACATTTAAATACTGACTTCTCGAGCCAACTCAGTGTCAGCCTCAGCTCTGTCTCCCCCAAATCAGACAACTGTAACCATGCATTGAAATCTAAACTTCGGTTTGACTGACAGCAGCAGCCTATTTAGCCATTATCTTATGTGGAGATAATAGTGCTGCACTTACATATGGACCACCTGACCTGTCACTTGCAAAAGGGAGACTTTCAGTGCTTTTTAACAAGCTGGGTTTTTTGTTAAAATGTAAAAAGTATGTGTACATGTCCTTCTTATGTTGACAGCTTTAAGAAGTTATTCAAATATTACAACCAAAAACAAGAATCATAAACATTTTATTAAAACAAAGTTTCAGTTATGTCAAAAACAGACATCATTTGCAAATTACAACCATTTTGGTATATATTCTGCCAACACAAAACCTATACTACTATCAAGTTACAAGTCAGTGAAAAAGTCACCATCTATATATGTCTGTACACACAGGGTCAAGTTTACCAGCTCACCACTAAACAGATCAGCATCAAGGCTTCCGTACCCACAAAGTGTGGGTATTGTACAGAGTACACAAAGCATTAAAAAAGTATATTTTACTGAACAGAAGTCCCAACAGATAACTTACTATACATTTAAAATACAAGCCATCTGAAGCTGATGGTGTGTGGATATAGTTGGGG
Organism: Plectropomus leopardus; assembly: GCF_008729295.1. NCBI lineage: Eukaryota > Metazoa > Chordata > Actinopteri > Perciformes > Serranidae > Plectropomus > Plectropomus leopardus. Next base: position 1,191,702 of record NC_056469.1, on the reverse strand, counting down.
TGTCCCGGCCGGTGTGGGACGGTGCCATCTTAAACAAGCACCCTGATAAAGAAAGTCAGGAACAGGGGACCAGAAAAACACATGAAAAAATTTCATCCAGTAAGAAAAGGATCAGGAGCACAGAGAAACAATAAAATATTGAAATAAAAGTACTTGCCAAACAAAAAAAACTTCACTGGAGCCAAAATTAAATCACGTCATAGTTCTTTAAACATGCATAACTGCATGCACATTTTTGAATAAAGCTTTGTACATGAGCAGTTTCTCATCTGAAGTACTCCTCGGGGTACAAAGTAACTTGTTCACAAAAAAGGCATGTGAACTAAAAAAGAACCCTCACAGCTCACTTTAAGGCTGAGAACATGTGAGACGAGGCTGGACATTTTTCTCTTAATCACTCATTTCTTTTCTTTCTTTTTGGTGTGTGGATGCACAGAAATACAGAGCTGACAATCACTTGGATATATGCATCACTTGTGTATAACAGATGTTAACATGGCTGAAACATAACTAACCAACTCAGATGACAACCTGTGGATGAAATGGCCCCCAACTGTTTTGGAGTCTTCTCCCAATTAAGTCTCCAGCAGCTGGTTGTTTGGTCAGTTTACTGTCAGGGGATTAAGAGAAAAAGAAAACCAGCCGACTGTTACCCTGATTGCTAGTCATGATTTCATGACACGCAGGCGGAGCTGGAGAGGAGGGCAATGGACAAGACTGAAAGTACAAAAAGTAGATGGTGGTTGAACATGGTAATCCCTGAGTCGTCTTCTGCTCCTCATTTCTTCTGTTTAGGTGGAGGTCTGAGGACAGAGAGGAAATCAGCATGTTAGCACAATGTATGAGAGAGAGCGGGCACTATATATGTCCAGCTGACTGCTGCGGTTTGGGATGTACGTGTCAACCTGTCACCATAACTCAACTGTGGAAACATTAGTAGTGAGAGGGGGGGGCTCTGGAGCAGGACCGTGACCCATTTATTCCTGTCTGTTCTCTTGTCCTAAATTCACCATATTCATGAGCAACTTGCTGCCTGTTGATTTTCATCCCAACACAGGTCACTGCACCCACAGCCTGGTTTTTACACCACCTCACACTGCCAAACTACTACTGCAGGTTCCCTGCAGATACTGTACAACTGCAGTAGCAGACAGTGCAACCCAAACTTTGGTCAAACTTCTTTGGAAGGAAACACAAAAGTGAACAGTAAAATGAATCACCAAACCATCCACTGTAAACACCCCCCCAAATTTACAATGAAAGCTTATTAGTAACATTGTGGGTGTGCTTGCAGTTGTTTTTTGGTTTTTTTTGCCAAATGAGGTAATTATGTCACTTTCTTTCACACATCCTTGTAATTTACTTTGAGCACTATGTGGAGCTGCAACGACTGATTGATACATGTTCAGCTATTAATTTGATAATTCTCTGGAGTAGGGTTTTTTTGTTAAAGATTTTTTATGGCTTCTGCCGTAATTTGACAGGACATAGTGTAAGGCTGAAAGGAATAACATGCAGCAAAGGGCCAGCGAGGGCACTGCCTTTGTACATAACGCTCTACCCACTGAGCTATCCGGTGCCCCATGTTGGGGTCATTTTTAAAGAGAGAAAAAAAGTCAAACTTCCTGCTTCTTAAATGGGACTATTTTCTAGTTTATTTCCTCTTCTATGACAGTAAACTGCATATCTTTTGGTTGAGGGCGAAACATGACATTAGAGGACGCCATCTTGAGTATTGGGACACACTGATGGATTTTCTCACCATTCCTGACATTTTAGTGACCAAAAAACAATCAAAGGTTCATCCACGCTTTCTTCAATACATTTCCAGGACTTTTCCATGACTCTGGGGGCAAATTTTAAATACCATACAAACCACCACTCATACTCCTAATCTGTTCTTTTTCATTACTATACAACAGCTTTTTTTATTTGATTAAAATCTGGTTTTGATTTGTGATTTAAAAAAAAAAAAAAAAAAACATGCATGTAGGTTAGGAAGGCATGTTTTGTTTAAAGTTCACCAAAAATGACACCACTTATCAGAGCCATAAATTGTAAAAACAAATTGTTGTGTTTTAAAATTTCTGACTATCTTTGAACACATCATGTGTTATCACACAGGTTTGTGAAATAAAATTCCATGACTTTTCCAAAACTTTCAGGGTATTATTTAGTTTTCCACAACTTTTCCAGGACTGGAAATTATAATTTACAAGGGTTTTTCCGGGGTTTTCATGACTGCTCAATACCCGCTAATCGACTGATCCAGGAAATAATCCACTGATTAATCAAGAATTGTAACATTTGTACTATGTTGCCATAACTGACTGAAATTGTGGTCCAAACCATGAAAATAATGGTCAGAGAGTAAAAAAGCAAAATGAGCCTACAGGTAGAGCCTCAGCTCCAGCCTCACCTGTATCCACAGGTGCTTATGGAGGTCTATATTTGAATTTTTTAAAAGGGATTTGTCATGGATTATTCTAACAGTGTGTAGTATGTTGCTATTTTGATGAATGCAGCCCGATCTTAAAACTCCACAAGAGTCATATAATAACTGGACTGTGCTGAACTATTACTATCATTTCCATAATAGCCTGACAGCACAGGTTGTGTCCTATAGTCACACTATGCTGCTGCACTGTCAAGTAAAATGAGCTGTTTTACAGAAGTCATGTGTGTGATATGTGGTGAAAATGTAGCTTTCCAGCAGTCCACCAGATGGAGCTGGAGTTAACACAGCAGCTGGATGCAGGACAGTGCTGCTGGATTCAGCTCTAGCTGGAATAGAATCCAAAAAAAAAAAAAAAAAATTAGATTTAGTCAACTAAAACTGTCCCTTGCATATTCTTGTTGGCATTTCTTATAGGCAAAATGAGAGAAAACAGAAAAAAGAAAAAAGCTAGGGTGGGATAAAAAGATGACAATATACTTTTGGAAAGACCTGTCTAGAGATTGCACAGGTTAATATAGATCTTCTGTGGCAGGCATTCATAGTTGAAATTTTATGCTGCATTTCTGTCCAAGTTTACACATAGAAGCCCTGATGTATGATATCAGCTGATCATCAACTGTTTTTTTTTTTTTTTGTTTTTTTGTTTTTTTAAACAGATCATCTCTGTTTTACTTGGTTGGCTGCACCAGTGATTATTAAATAGGGCTTTTCCACTGGTACTTTAGACCTCAAGTCAAACCATGTAGCTTGTTCCACTTGTGATGTATAAAATGACTTTATTGCAAAAATCTTGTTTTGTTAGCCACAGGCCAAACAAACAAACACAGCAGGGCTTTTGCCGAGCTCCACACTAGTCACATTTTGCGACCATGAAGCACCACTATGACTTGCAAATACTATAAGTCTATGAACTGGAGAGCTGTTAGTTTGTTTACAGCTCACAAAGAATAAATCATCAGGTTAAACAGACTTCCAGTAACAGTCTAACTTAACGAGTGTTGGTGGCAGTACTGTGAGCAGGTGAGGCTATGTGCCTTTTTTTAACTGCAGAGCTCCGATCATGACTGTTTAGTCACATTCTGTAGCCACGAAGCAGCAGTGCCACTTGGAAATCAAATTTTTGCATCTCTGCAATCTTAGTTTGTCTCCAGCTCGCAGTTTATGAATCCTCATACCGCCGTTACAGTTTTACTTCCTGCTAACGCTAACATCCAACTGTTGACGGGAAGCTTCAAGTCCACAGCAAAAACATTAACCCTTTCGGCCAAAGACAAGACGGGTCCTTGCACAAATGCACCATGGGCTCCGCTTTGATTTATTTAATTATAACAATACGTAATTTAACTTTACTATAAACAGTACTTTAACGTTATTCTTTATTTAACAATATAGCAGTATTTTGTTAAACTTTATTATAACAATAGTTTAAAGAAGACAGAGGACAGTTTTTCAAGGCACAGCTCATTCCATGCCTACAAACAGTAGTTTATCTAACTTCATTTTATGGCAGTAGCTACTTCATTTGTAACTGTAATTAATTTACTTATTTATTTTAGTAGTTTACAATAATTTAGAGATTTCAAAACATCAATATATGTATATGGTGTATTGTGATATAGCCTAAAAATATCCTGATACTATTTTTCAGTCATCTTGCCCAGTCCTACTGCTTCCACCGCCATTTTTTGACTGTCATGGGATGGCTTGGCTTGGCCCGTCAGCCTAACTCTGCAGGGATTTGCGCATTCATTAAAACAGGGCTACCCGCTTGAAGGTGTGTCTTAACTGATGAGGGCTTGTCTAAAGTGATGACATTTAAGTGGGCTAATGTTCCCAGCTGTTTCATGTGTTTTTCCATTACACAGCAGGCAGGCTACAGAGGTTTACCTGTTGGAGGTGAGCTGTTGTCTGCTGCTCTTCAGCTTTCACTTTCCTCCTTGTGGTATCAGTAATCTATTTTTAACTAATAAAAAAATAAATGAAAGAAAAGCCTCTGACAAATTGCCACTAATTGTGATACACTCTTCATTTCCTATGGATACTTCATAACAAAAGTCTCCCATTATTTTGTTATGTAAAAGTGTTTATTGTAAAGTTGCAAAATAAAGCAATGTTGTGTTTTCAGCAGCAAACATGAAAGCAAGAGATTCACTTAGAAGCTACAAAAGACCTAAGAGCTGAATACACTCTTCTCTCTGTTCTCCTGCACAGACAGAGGTGAGTGGAGTCTGGAGTCTTATAAAACAAACGCTTTTTTCAGTGGGTGCAGGGGTTTGTCAGGGGTTGGTTGCGGTCAGCGAGACATCACCAATATCGGCTTGGAGGTGGTTTTGTACCATTTTGGACCTCCTGCGGAGAGGGTCCATCTCGGGCAAGGCATTGCATGTTAAAATTGACAAAGGAAACACAAATCGCTGCAACAAAGTTTCAGTCAGCGGGGCAAAAAGCTACCAGGGAATAGACCCATATTTACGTTTTATTGTCAGTTAAAACGCAGCAACTTGTGCCGAGCTGCACTCCAGATGGACCATCTCTGGAGTCAGGCCAAAAGCACACCTGACCTCCTCCAAGTGGGTAGCTGTGACATCCCGTCAAACTCAGCCAAGCCCCGATGACCACCCTTAAAAAAAAAAGTGTGGCAACTCCTTTCTGTGCAGGAGACCAGGGAGAGAAAAGTTTGGAAAGTCTCTGCATATTCAGCTCTCAGTACTTCTGTAGCTTCCAAATGACTCTGTTTGTTTTGGTCAGGTTCGTACAAACACTGAGATATATGCTTTATTTCACTGTTGCATGTTTGCTTTCCGCCATACAGGAGTCTGTTATGTTACTGATGATGAAAACACAACAGTTGCTTATTTTGCTGCTTAACAATAAAGAGTTTTACATAACCAAATAACAAGACTTTTATGTAAAGAATCTGCAGGAAACTAAATGTATTTTTCACCAAATTAGCAGAATTTTGTTAGCAGCTTTTCTTCAACAAAAACACATTTACAAATTCCACGGGGAAGAGAGTCAGAGCAGAAACAGCCACAGTGAGATGTTACAGACAGCAGGCTCTGACTGCACCTCTGCAAACATCTCACCTTCTTCCACCTGCCTGCTGTGTGATGGAAAGAACACTGGCAACAAAATATCGGAGGACTTTCAGCTGAGGCTCCGCCTGCTGATTTTAAACTTCAAAACTAAAGACAAGCTATCATCAGTTAAAGACACAACTTCAGACAGGTAGCCCTGTTGGAATGGGGACGCAAATCTCTTCCGCACTGAGCCGGCGCGCTGAGTCAAACCCAGTCAAGCAAAGCCAGCTTATGTGTGTGTAAAAGCCCTGTAGATGTGGCATCGTGACAGGGGTAAATACTTATTCAGTCAGTTTGTTTTTTTCCTCTTAGGCGTTTGGCGTTATCTCGTGTTTTATATCTTCCTGCAAATTTTATGCCATATAGTTTACATTGCTACTGTTAATGCACCTTTTCCTCTTTATGAATTGTTTTGTTTTTCTCTTTCTTTTTCTTATTTCTATTGTCTGTTAGCTGCCAAGGGACTACGGATGTAAATTAGCAGTCCTGCGAGCATATTTACATTTGTATTTTATACTGATGTTCACTAATAAGCTATATCCCGTTTAAGAAAACATTATGAAAAATTAATTTCCCCACCATATATGGTATATGGCAGGTTTAGTACATGGCACTACACTTAATAGTAATGCATTTAGTAAGTCCACTGTTCCACGATCACCAGCTCAAGTTTGGTCCTAATAAATCCTTAATTTACCAAGTTAGATATAAAACTTGCTGTTATTCCCCACAGTCGCTCTTTGTCAGCTGTTTACAGTCCTGTAACTTCTCCCTCAACCACTAGGTGTAGCTGTTTCTTTCACCTCAGCTGCCTGTTCCACCTTTAGAGACCGCAGACTGAGCCCTGGCGGTGCATGCTGTGCACTACATACCTTCAGGATTTCTTAATACCCTGGTATACCGTAATACTGCTTAAGCTTTCTTCATATTGGGTCATTATTTCTGTCTGTATTCACTAAAACACTGCAGTTGTTTATGAAACACCTCATATGAGGCAGTCAGGGAGAGCAGTGTGATGGTGGCTTACCTGTAAACACCAACCACCACAGCGTGGTCTCTCTCATAAGGCTCCAGTGTGAGCTGTTCCTGAGGTTTCATGTTCTCAGCACTCATCTTCTTCACTTCTGAGGCAAACACTGCCTCTGCAGCCGCCGTCGAGTCTATGCAGTTAGCCTAAAGTAGAACAACACACGTCAGGGTCTACACCACTCACAATATTCACAGTAAAAACTGAGAAAACTAGTCACAAATAGTCACATAACTGGACTTGGCACTTGTAAGTACACTGAAGGCTGAAGGGCAGAGGCGCTCATCACTGTACCTTGATGGAGATAACAAAGTGTCCTCCATTCTTCAGGAAGTTGTGAGCGTTCAAAGCAACAATCCTTGTCTGGTCAGGCTGGGCAACATCAGCAAAAATAACATCCACCATACCTGCAGAGGGACACACTGTTACCGTGTGGACATTTGACTTCATGTTGGAGAAGAGCCCAAGGACTGCACTGTTTTTCTACACTGACATTCTCAACAATATGCAAATTTGTCAAGCTACATGACAAAGATGATGTTAACAGTGAGTTCAAGTGTGCATTATGTAGGTTACTGGGTCATACTGGATTCATGGTTTAGTCATTTGTTCAGAGCAGACTGCTACTCACAATTACAACTTTAATAACATCCCTTTTCCATCAAATTAGTTCTGGTCAAATTAGTTCAAATTTTGATCCAGTTCCATTTGGGATTCTTGGAACCTTGGTGCAATCTAGTGAACCAGCCTGCATTTTTACCAGTCTTGAGTGGAGCCATTGCAATCAGGGATGCATAATCGATAAAAGGTGTTGCACGATGTACAACAGTAATAAACAATACGCATGATTGTAGATTACACCAATTACCTGCCAGCTTTTGTTCTGTTATTACAGATAATTGTTTTCCCCCAAAAAACAAGCATAAACCAGCTATTAATGAGACCACTGCACGAGCATTTTTTAAAAAAAAAATGATATTCTCACTTGACTTCTCCATCGTCTCTCTCCAAACTGAAGAATATAACATGTTCACTGATGTCGTCACAGATAACACTTCAGGTCAAGAACCAAGACCAGCTAGTTTTTGGTTCTAGCTGAGTAAGAACCATTTTTTGAGGTTCTGAACCAATTTTTTTAGGTAGAAATTTTAAAAATTAGGTGCAGGACTGTTGCTGTAAAAGAGGTTGAAATGTCCTCTGCCGACCTGTGTGGTGTTCATACTGCGGCTCAGGACTACCTACCAACCAGCATGCGATATTTGTGTGGGTGGCGAGCATCTTCAATGATTGGAATGATGTTTGTGCGCTTCTTTGCCACATTGAGAAGATCGCGACCTGACCGATGAGAAAACTCCACAGCGTACACCAGCCCTTCCTGTAACACACAGGACACTTCAACATTACCTTTAAACAGAAAGGGTCCCTGTAAACAAATCACGCGGAAATTATTTTTCACTTCCCCTCAGGTAAGAAACATAAAGTCGTGGTTTAACTAAGGTGAGGCTCAGCTTAATGTCACATTAAGGTTCAATTGTGCATTTTTACTTTCTGTTTAGTCTACTTTAGATTGTTCGGCACAGAGCGATAGATAAGTGGAACACTGAGCTTCTGGTTTTTTTGCTCAGCTCTCTATGGCTGTATTTAAAGGATTATGGCAAATTAACACACATCTTATTTGCGCATGTCAAATGTTGGCTACATTCACACTGCCTGCGCAAGGGGGAAACATCACGCTCCTATGCCGCCTCGCCCTTCTATATATAATGTTGGATCACGGAAAGGGACCCAGACTGGTCTCACCTCTGAGCTGGGACCAGAGACATTAACAGCACAGTAACAAGGTCTATGTAAAACCTAAAGCTGGAAAGATGTGACCATGGATGGGAATGTGATGTTTGATTATGAATCATGTTGGTGACCAAAACGCAGGAGATTTTTAAAAAAGCAGCTGTTAGCAACTAGTTGCTAATATAAAAAAGGAACAACGGTAGTAAATTTGTGGTTGGTGCGGTATCAAATAAGACCTCCAATTTTTTTTTCAACCAAACTCTATATACAATTTTATTCATTTTTTTCACCTCTTAAAACAAACTACGAATAACAAAAAAATTACTCAAAACAAGTTTTGCTTTAATTTTAACAACAAAAATTAAGAAAGGTAAACTGAAAAATGTAGAGGGCTTCAAGTCAGTATTGCATATTGCACAATTTTGCATATTAAACAGTTTTGCAGTTGAAGCAGTGGAGTATTGAAAATGATCAATCCTGAAATCATACAGCCGTCATGCATCATGAGTTTCATGTTAACAAATAATGCTGTTGTTTGTGTTAAACTGAGTGGACCACAGGTCTGTTGTAGTGGAGTCAAACCGCATCCCCTCCAGCTCTCTGAAATCTTTTCACATGTTCAGTTGTACAGATGAGGCGGGGCGGCTGGTAGCACATACTGTAGCTGGGGAGGATAGTTTTTAGCATGTGGATAAGCCTGCAGGCTTTTCCGCTGTATATATGGACACTGTATCTTTAGTAATATGCAGTGCGACTGACTCAGTAACAGCTCTGCATTGGGCAGCTTTCCTGTCATACGGGACACAACCGGAAAACGGTTCTACTAATGTCGGCTGCAACCTCTGTTTGAGATGTTGAAATAAAGCTGACATACTGCTGCCTTTAGTTGTAACAGACTTTAAAAAACTTTGCAGCAGACTGTGGTTTGTTCAAGATCTGACACTGCAAAACCGAATCAGTTCCAAAAGACTGAAGAGAAGGAGCCTTTCTTGGGAATATACTCTTCACTGTCATTCGTGTTGTCATGTGTGCGTGTGTATCTCAAAGAGGTAAGTGCGGGGGAAGGGTGCAGCCCACTTTGAACTACGGAAGCCCAAAGACAGTGGTGAGAGAAAATCTAGATTTTCACTTTTAAATTGTCCTAAAGCAGAAATTTGAATTGTTTGATAAAATCGATTTATCTCTCAGCTCTATGTAAATGTCCTAAAACCAGGAAAATAACGATATTCAGGAACTCCCTACCCTATAAGCAGAGGACAACATCAGCCGCCATATATATAACAGAGAAGGCAAATTACCGTGATTGACACATTTTGCCTTTGTTATTGTTTAGAAAGCTCCGCAGTCGTGTATATTATATGTCACAGACGCTGCTGTGTTACTCGTCAGGGCCGTCATGCCTCTTTTGATTGCAGACTGCAACGATGCAGTGTATGATCACACAGCTTAGTAGAATGCTGTCGCCATTGTTTGCTTCTGTGTAGACATGCGAAGAAGATATAAAGAAGGGACAGCTCAATAGCACCATCTCTGTGTAAAAGCAGCTAATAAAGGGTATAGGTACACCATATACATTCATATTGTAAAACTACAGTTTACAGTTCCAGGAAAATACTTGAGGCTCGGCCACATGTGTGGTGTTGGTTTGTATTAGACCAATAATTCAATAATTTCAACCTTTGAAATGCACTGACAGAGTGTTGTACTCACAGGTCCAACAATGTCAGAGACGTGGGACACTGTGGTTCCAGAAGCAGCTCCCAGGTACATGACCTTCGCTCCGGGTTTGATGTGGATCTGGTCGACTCCTCCCAAAATGGCTGCTGCCAGCTTGGAGCGGAATGGATTCCAGGCTCTGTATTCAATCTTAGCCTCTCCTTCCTGACAGGTGAGAGAACAATTAAAAATAATTTGACAAAGTCTGTCCATAACACTGAAGACCACAGCTGTGGACTCTTCCTGACTGCAGAGGTGTTTCTATATTGGACACACTGTGGTACTGGTGTGCACTTGACAATAAAGAACTTGACAGACAGATAATTCACCCGTTGTGTGACAACGTCTTCAATGTGATCACTGTAGACGAGTTTCCATTAACCCTCAAATTGAGCCAACTGAAACTGCTAATTTAAAAACACCCCTAACGGAAACATGTCAATTTTGAAAAAAGGGTTTACACTCGCATAAGATGGTATTTCAGATGATTTGAAAAAGCCATATTCAGCAAAATGGAATGGAAAATGGCTTTTCTAGGTCACATGATGCTATGGCTATGTGCTTGTCAGTAGGAACTGGCTCCCTCAAATCGTGGACTATCACCTCCCAGAAATCCTTCATACATGGCCACTCCCACGTATAAGGGAGTCACTTTGTGGCCCCATAACACGCCTACGTGGCCTTGGATTGGAAATAATGACAGCTAGTGTGGTGGCTGCAATAGAAATAAAGCTGCTGATGTTTTGAACATCCATCACCATGCTTCTTGGAACGTTATTGCCAGAGGAGAAGTTGGAGAACATCACTCAGTAAAACAGTCATCTCACAATTGTGTTTTAGCAATATTTCAAAAATACTGCTTAAATTTTGCACAAATCTGTAATGGAAATTTGCCTTGAGCTGCTGTTAACTCTTAACTTACCTCCACACTGATCCTCTTCTCCCCGTACACGGACTCTCCCACCACCATGTTCTTGGTCACCAGGGCATCCTCCTTCCCTCTGCAGATGAACACTCCTGACAGACACAAACACACGGGTCAGTGTCTACTCAACACACCATCTGAGTCTGTTAACTATTACTGATGAATATAGTGCGACAGACAAAAAACAATGCAAGTACATGCCATGACTTTTTCTCAGTGTGCCTGCAGTTACTCTAAAGGTGGATGGATGCTTTCTCTTGGTTTTATACTACACCATTTTGCATCTACATTAGTAGGCTGCCACTGAACAAAATAAACTGTTAATGGAAAAACTGGGCTGGAATGAAAGTCAGAGCAACAAATCTCAGCATGTAACCAAACCACCCACAGGGATCCAGCACACATCATGACAAAACAATGCTAACACAAACCTTCATGTCTGTGTGGCTCTACCAAGACCTTCTTCCCTCCCCCAAAGCCTCCTCTGCCACCACCCCTCCCTCCTCTGCCTCGAGGGGTGCCTCGGCCGCCCCCTCGGCCCCGAAATCCTCCACGATCTGGAGATTTGAATCCACCACCTGAAAAACAGACACGTTTTAATAGAGCAGCCGGGGTCTGTTCTGTGGTGACACAGAGCCACTCATGCTTTAATTGGAGGTTAGAATTCAAATATATTATGTTCATAAAGGAAATGCATTTGCTATAAATACAGCTCCGGTAGTATTTGGGTTCTTTATGAAAAACGTCTTATGTTCTGAATTGCTTGGAAAGGCTGTTTTAATGCCTCATTTGATTTGAACTACAGTAATGTTCATGCAGAACACATGGCACGATAGTTACAATAGTTGCTACTCTCACCTCTTCCTCCTCTGAATCCTCCTCCTCCTCCTCCTCGTCCTCCCCTGTCACCGAATCCTCCTCTACCTCCCCCTCGTCCTCTTCCTCCTCTGTCCCCACGAGGACTGAACCCTGAAAGACAAACACAGATAAAAGTGAGCATGAGGAGGATACAGAATACCAACAGAGCTGACACATGAAGCTGGCAGAGCTACTGTGCACCTCTTTAAAACAGGGCTGCTTGATTATGCAAAGTCACAATTACAATTATTTAGGTCAATACAAGAGAACACAATTATTTTACATAATCACTCACGGACTTTTGGAACATTATGCATTTACGGAAATTTAAAAACAAACTTGGATTTCATGAACTTTATAATGAACATTAAAAAAATTCTCTGTAAAAAGATGAATTAAATATTTATAACAGTACACAAAGGGGCTTACTCTGAACAGTATGCATGGGAATGAATAACAATATACTGTATGAGGATGGATTTCCAGCCTCTTCCCTGATGGTTTGTATAAGTGACAAGGAAAGTTGCTAAACCTGGTGGTGATGAAGAAGTCAATTTGGCAACAGTGAGCACACCGTGCTTCCAATACTAATAGGAAGCCAAAACTCTATTTTTTTTTTAATTCAATGAATTGCCGAGTCCTTCAAAAAAATCTCCACTGATGGTGAAAAACTGTGCAAGGTACAAGTAAAGCTCCAGTGTGTAGTCTTTAGGGGGATATATAGTCAGAAATGGACTATGATCAGTCAGTTTTCGTTATTGTTATTTTCCTAAAATAACTTTCTGATCATTTTAAATATATTTTTTCACTGAACGATTTCCTTAGCTTTTGAAAATTATTTTCTAAGTCTTCTTATTTCTTGAAATTTATATAACATTTCTTACCAGGTAGCTTTTCCCATGTTTTTTTTTAAACGACATAGCCCCAATTTGCTCAGGGTTCACAGGTTAATCTACTTTATGAAAGGTGTCTGAAAGTAGCACAAGAAATGTGATGTCGCAGCTGATTTGAAAGGGTTAAAGTCTTCTGTGCTATTGCGTTTTCAAAAAAAATGTCCGCATCACCCGAAATACGAAGAAAGTTTTACGTACATCCACGGCCCTGGAGTGATCCAATAGGTGTATAATGATAGAACATGTGACACACATCTTTGATCCGTGACGGTGTGGAACCATGTGTGGAACCCAGACCTGCAGGCTCCGATATTTAACACAAATACACGAGGTTCCGTCTCGTGCTAATGTTAGCGGAAGCTATCGTCAACTTTTGCCTCCTGGCACTGAGTACAAAAAAGTCAACTTACTTAACATTTTCATTCTGTCTCATTACCTTAGAAACACAGTCAATCATTGGACATAGCATATATGTTACTAATTGTGTCGGAGAGCGCGTGGCCACTTCTCTGCTGCTGACGGAGGCTCAGCACGTGAGGGCTGCGCGGGGCCGCAGGTTAACGCTTTTAACTCACTCACCGAACGTTCATTTGACATTTTATCGCAAATGTTACGAATCAGATACATCGCTAAAGCGTCCACACACTTGTCGGCCTCGTATTTCCAGTGACAACAGTTTACTGAGGTTTAACGAGCAGCATGGCGGTGTAGGCCGAGCACACATACGCACACACATTTCACCTCAAAAACAGCGCGGACAGCTTAACTCACCCTAAACTTACACATACACAGTTAAAATACTATCTTAATCATATGTACTGTACCTGGCCTCATGTTATCTGATGTAAAGTTTCGTATCGATGCAGTGGACTGGCTCTGCGCTCCTCTGTGCCTCTGCAGCTCTCACTCAGTGGACCACATGTACAGCTTTGGTAACTCTCTTCTTCTACTGAGGCGCCATGTGTTCGCACAGAGGGACGCTACTGCCGCCTGCTGCCGTGGAGTGTGCAAATAAATATCGCCAACAACAATCGTTTGTCATTTCATTGATTATGGCACCGGAGAGGGCTACTTGTCTAGTTGAATTATAATTTAAGAGAATTTTGGAATCACGTCTATCCCAGTGATAGCACCATATTCAGACAATGAGCCAGCCAGGATCTACAGCAGTGATACTCAACATATAGCCCATGGCCCAAATCTGATAAGATAAGATAAGATAAGATAAAAGATAAGATAAGATAAGATAAGATAAGATAAGATAAGATAAGATAAGATAAGATAAGATAAGCATGAAGGTCAAATAGAATAACATATAATAAATAAATGATCAATGTACTGTACAAGCAAACTGTACAAGAATACAAATCGAATAAAAAATAGAGGTACAGTGCAGTAGATGGAAGTTAAAGTGACAGTGATGTTATAAGGTGACACAGTGTGAATGGTAGCAGCAGTTGTGTAGACAGTATAGTGAGCAGTGCAATTTTTTTTATCATGAAATAGTGTGCAGTAGTAGACCGAGGTATACTATGATACAAGGCGCAATATAGTTGAAGTAGCATATGAAGAGGATGGATAGATGTGGTATTAGAAGAATGTCAATAAATATTAAAGTGCAGAAGTACATGTTATGTTATGTCATGTTATTTAATACAGTGTAGAAAGTAAGTGTCAGAGTCTGTATTGACAGTGTTGACCGTGGATTGTGGATTGGGGGGTATCAGTACAATCACAGCGTGTGGCCTCCCCTGCTGTTATACAGTCTGATGGCGGTGGGCACAAAGGAGTGCCTGAAGCACTCAGTTCGGCTCCTGGGTGTGATGATGCGCTGGCTGAATGAGCTGCCCATCTGCCGCAGCTCGTCATGGAGAGGGTGAGAGGGATTGTCCAGGACTGCCCAGATTTTGTCCATGATCCTCCTCTCAGCCACGGTCTCCAGATTGTCCAGATGAAGGCCCACCACAGAGCAGGTTTTCTTAACCAGTTTATTGATCCTGCTGGCCTCACCAGCCTTGTTGTCACCCCACCAGCACACCACAGCAAAGAAGAGTGCGCTGGCCATCACAGACTGGTAGAAGATAATTGGTGAAATCTAGTCTAATTGACCACTCAAAGCGCTTTTAAGCTACATGTCATATTCACCAATTCACGCACTGGTGGCTGAGGCTACTATACAAGGTGCCACCTGCTACTCAGTAATCATTCACACACACTCACACGCCGATGACGCAGCATGGAGCATAGAGTATGGAGCAATTTGGGATTCAGTATCTTGCCCAAGGATACTTTGACATGTTGCCCGGAGGAGCAGGGGATTGAACCACTGACCCTCCAATTAGAGGACGACCGGCTCCACCTCTGAGCCACAGTCGCCCCAGTCCTCAGTTTGCTGCGATGCCAAACGATCTGAGTCTCCTCAGGAAGAACGGCCTGCTCTGTTCCTTCCTGAAGAGGGCGTCCGTGTTATGAGACCAGTCCAGTTTATTGTCAATGTGGACCCCAAGGTACCTGTACGAGTCAACCCTCTCCACTTCCTCTCCCTGGATGATGACGGGGGCAGGGAGCCCCCTGTTCTCAGGTAGTCCACCACCACCTCCTTGGTCTTGCTGATGTTGAGCTTCAGGTGGTTGCTGTTGCACAAAGTGACGAAGCACTCAATCAGTCCTCTGTACTACCCCTCGTTGTTGTCGCTGATACATCCAACAATGGAGGAGTCGTTGGAAACATTTGAAGGTGGCATAAGCCATAGTTGAATCTGAAGTCTGAGGCGAAGAGGGTGAAGAGGAAAGGCACCAGAATGGTTCCTTGGGGTACTCCAGTGTTGCTTGTTACGACCTCAGAGACACAGCCGTCCACCCTGATGTATTGTGGTCGGCTTGTGAGGTAGTCCAGGATGCAGGCTTTGGTGTTGGGGTGCAGTTGCATCTCCAGCAGCTTGTACCCAAAGGCAGGGCTGGATGGTGTTAAAGGCACTGGAGAAGTCAAAAAACATGACTCTCACAGTGCTTCCCTGCCTCTCCAGGTGTGTGAGGGCCATGTGGGTTAGGAAGATGATGACATCCTCCACACTGATGTGCTGCTGATATGCAAACTGTAGGGGGTCCTGGAAAGCCGTGAGCAGAGTCCTCAAGAGCTGAAGAACAAGTTTCTCGAATGTCTTCATGACATGTGATGTGAGTGCCACAGGTTTGTAGTCAGTGAGAGTGCTGGGACGTCATTTCTTCAGTACGGGGACAATGCAGGAGGTCTTCCACAGGTCGGGCACCTTCATCAACCTCAGGGAGAGGTGATAGAGGTGCTGTGGGAGTCCGAAGGGAGTGGGTGGGGGAGGGCTTTCTGTTGGAGCTGATGGCGAGTTAAGGGAGGGGGATGTAGACAGGTCCATGATGGGGAGGGGAGCAGAGTCTTCTGCAGAGGTGTGAGTGGGGGCTGGGTTGAAGGGTGGAGATCCAGAGCCACTGTCTGAGCTCACAGGGGTGGGGATTGTGTCAAACCTATTGAAAAATAAGTTCAGCTCAGAAGCAAACTCTGGGTCTCCTTCAGCTCTGGGTGTAGGCCTGCTGCTGCCCATCATCTCTTTCACCCCACTCCACACCTCCCTACTGTTGCTCTGTCCATCTTGGTCTTGATCTTCTCCCTGTAGCTGTTCTTGGCCTCCCTCAGCTTCCTCTTTAGCTCCTTCTGGACAGCCCTGAGCTCATCCTGGTCTTTAGCCATGAAGACCCTCTTATTCATATTGAGAAGGCCTTTAATGTCCTTACTTATCCAGGGTTTATTGTTGGGGAAGCAGCAAATCTTTTTTGTTGGGACAATGTTGTCCTCACAGAAGTGTAGTGGATGATGAGGACAACTCATACCTACAGAACTGGAACTTTGCTTACCTGGCGATTTTGAGGCCAAACTCACAAACAAGCTGTGCCTGTGTGTGTGTGTGGAGGGGTGTGACCTTTCATAACCCCCTGCCAGCAGTGTGCTGCACACTGAATGGACAGACTCTTAGTACAGAGTTGCATTTTGATATGCATCTCCTCGATCTGTATCTTAATTATCCTTCCTTTACACTGTTGTGTACAGATGCTATATTGTTTTGCAATCATGCAATTTGTGATTTTCTAGTTATAGGTTTTGTTGATAGACCTTTGGTTATATGAAGTACTTTCATACTTTGTTATATTTTGATGCTAGTACTTGTTATACCTTTGCTCAAATAGGATCTTGAAAAACCTAAAGTTATATCAGTGTTTTGACACTGTAGTATTACTCTTACTTATTTCAAACATATTTTGTTTGTTTGTTAAACGTGGTTAATACTATTTTCCTTACTTAATGATCTGCCAAATAATTATTTGGTTTTCTCATAAGTGTTTGGTATCAATCAGCAGAGGAGAGCGTCATGGTTTAAAATATTGAAGATTTGAAGGCCTGTAGTGAACTTTATAAACACGTTAGGGAGAAATTAGATGCAGACAGTTAAAAAAGTAGAAGTGATAGAAAGGAGGAATGTATTTTTCCCGCTTTGACGGTCAAGCACCACGCCCCTTTTTTTCACAGGAATTATAACCCAAGTGAAGTTGAAGGACTTGGATCTTTTGGGGTCTTTTGGCTCTTTTGGAGGAGGGGGGATGCCTGCTTGTGCTGCAGCCCTGAGATGCTCTGGGCTGCTGTTTATCTACCTTGAAAGAGAGAACTTTGGAAACAGCCTGTGCTGCACATGTTCTAAATGACGATTTGGAACCAGAGGACTTTGCACGAGAGAGACTGTGAGACAAAGAGAGACTTCGAATGAGACCTGAAGCCAGATAAGCTTTCATCGTGATCTCATCTCAGCCACATGTGGTGTCAGAAGATGATCCAGCTGTTCATAGAGAGATGGAGGAATCAAACTCAAACCGAGTTTGCAACGTTCAAACCGACCGAGGCCAGCCATCGGAACCACAGGAGTGTAACCGAGCTGTCCGTCCAGTGTCCTTATAAAGGCCACACTGCAACTTTCCAGAGCGAACCGTTTCCCTGGCATCGAGACTTCTGAGGGAGGTGAAACGATCTTTCCTGTGCTGTTATGGGGTTGATGCTCTTAAATGATAGGGACACATATGAAGCGTTAGACCTAGGTTATTAATACAATTATGGGATATTCTCTAATCAGGCCTCTTCTTTATCTTTTCTCTCAATGTTTTATGGGATAAGTTGCCTCTCTACTGTTGATTAACACTTGACATTAACTTTTCTTTAATCTTAACTTTTCATCTGCTTGATCATCTTGCACTATTTCAGTGCACCTGATCAAGTCCTGATGTCACACCTAATTCAGTTCCTCACTGGTTTTCATCCCCTCATTTTATTGCTGCTTCATTTATGAGTTTGTTGTTCATTTAGTCATTTTTTTCACTTGGTGTCTTTGCTGTATTCACTGTTTCATCATTTAGCCCTACTGATTCTTAAACTCATTTATTTGTAGTGTTCTAGGAGTAGTTTTGATGTGTAGTGAGTAGATTAATAAAACTTTAATTTATAAAGACTTGATCTTGTGATGTATGTGTGTATAATGTCAGGTCCCTGTACACCTGGAAAAAGAACTCTGTAGCAAACTTTAAATTATGAGACTAAATTAATTTATAAGGTAAATTGGGCTATCAACCTCTCTATTTTAATGGGTGGTGCTCCGAGGTTTTTAAACTCTAATTTTCCATGTAAACTTATTGCTCCTAATAGCTGTAGTTGAGTCCCATTACTCCACTTTATCTTTATACCAATTCATGTGCCATAATTCATAATTTTGCATGATGAGTTATAGTTACATATTTTGGTATTGATTTATTAATTAATTAAGAATTTTAATTAATTGCTAATTAATAAATAAATCCCCTATTTAAACTGTTACAGAAGCAGATGATGAAGTGATTCACTCTGGGAATTATTTTGTACCTTTAGTGTAAATAATGTGCCAGAGTGCATAAAGCAGCGAGAGCTTGTTTATCTAAAAAAAAAAAGTGCCAGTGGAGAATCCTCTACACCCACCAACAGAGTTACTTAAGTCCATAAACCAAGAAATGTCCTAAAATCCTTGAAACGTCCTAAAACCTGAGTTGTTCTAAAATCCTATAAACCTCCAAAAATACAAGAAATGTCCTTAAAATCTAGAAATGTGCTTGAATCCTAGAAACGTCCTGAAATTCTAGAAATGTCCTATAGTACAAGAAATGTGTCAAAATATTAGAAACATCCTAAAGTACTAGAAATGTCCTAAAATACTAGATTTCTCTTTAAATACTTTGAATTGTCCTTATTAAAATTAAAATCCTAAAATACTAGAAATGTCCTTGAAATCCAAGAAATGTCCTTAATTTCAAAAACATCCCAAAATCCTTGTCGTTTTTGGGATACTCTGTTCGTGATGATGCAATGGATGAGGTCACAGTGAATTTGAACTTTGACCACCAAACTCTAATCAGGCCATCCTTGAATTTAAGGAGATATTTTTCCCCCAATTTGAAAAAAAAAATGCTTAAGTCGTTCTTGAGATATTTTGTCCACAAGAATTAAACAGATAAGGTCACAATGACCTTGACCTTTGACCTATGACCACAAAAATCTAATCATCTCATCATTTACTCCAAATGGACATTTATGCCAAAGTTGAGGAAATTGCCTATAGGGGTTCCTGAGATATTGTGCTCACAAGAATGGCATGTACAGACTGATGTATGGAAGGACATATGGACAACTGAAACAAAGCATAATGTCTCCAGCCACGGCTATCGCTGGCATGGAGGCATAAAAAAACAAAGACAGCATCACCAGTCTGTCCTACATGAAAACATCTGCATTCCATCCACTCTAAAGCATCACATCAATACAATATAGTTGAACTCTAAAATAAAATCTGAACATGATAGTTTAAGCTTTGAAAGTGACAAGGCCTCCCTCTTTTCAGTGACTTTCACTAAAGTGATGGTCTAAACTCCAAATCCAATCCAGATGTTGTGTTTATGACTGCAGTTTATGACAAACTTGTAACAACTGAACTACATCACATTTGAAATGGACTTCATTACCCATAAATCCCAGTTCGTTATCCGCAGCCCACAGAGGGACGTGTCTCTGATACTACGGCAGGAGATACTCTAACTTCTTTGTTAAAAGGTCCGCATATGTAGTTTACATGACTACATGGCTCCTGTGTTTTAATAGTAATGATATTAGTAATTTTATTTTATATTTTACTTTATTATGGGGTTGTCATGGGGACTGAGGTGAAGTTTGGGTCTGGCGCCATCTAGCTTCTCTTTACGGCAGTTGCATTTCCCCCTACGCTGATGACGGAAGTAGCCGGTGCGCTGTTGACACGTCACTGAGGTCAGACGGATGAAAGATGGCGAGCACCTATGAAAGCTTCAACTTGTAAGTGTTGTAGATCGGCGTGGTAACATCACACAGCTTTATTTCACGTTTAGCCTCAGTGAGGCGGTGAGGAGTGTCGGCGGGGACCGGACATGCAGCTGCCTGAGCGGACAGCAGCTCAGCGCGGACAGTTTGCCTGTCAGCGAGGGCACCGTGTTACTGCAGCGAGTCTGACGTTAACCTGAAGCTACACAAAGTTTTCTCTACAGATCGTCACTTGTGTTGTTACCATCACCGTATTAACGGGAGTCCTGTGCTCCGGCGTGAAGCTAACGTAGCCGTGAGGAGGTTTAACGGACGGTGTTGCGGTTGTTTGTAGCAGCAGCCAGCTGCTTGAGTCCGTTCAGTGTTCCACTACCGTTAGCTCACGGCTAGTCGGTCTGTACTGGCAGCTCTGTATGATATCTGCCTGCTGCTGTTTGTGGTTGGCATTATTCTGTAGTAGCAGCTGCTGCTGTTGGTGCAGCTGAGATGTTGGCTGTGTCTGCAGATGTGTTAGCTGTGGTTGGAGGTTTTTGACACAGCTCTTATGTGTGTCCCACCAGGCGCACCACACCTGAGAAGTTCTATATCGAGGCGTGTGATGATGGCTCTGAAGATGTCCTGGCTATTGACAGGGTGTCGACGGAGATGACCCTCACAGGTAAGCTCAGGTTAGGTGATTGAGCTGAACACACTGATCAGACTGGAGAAGTGGTCAGCTCAATCGCATGTTGTGCGTTGTGCTGCATGTTGCTCACCCCTCCAAGAACCGCTCAGAGTACTGTTAGAGCACGGGATGGCTAAGCAGTAACAGTAAGAGTAGCGGTACCAATAAAATCTCAACAATACCCATCCCCTCACTTTGCTGTCTTTTCTTCATCTCATATTATTTGTGGCCAGTATTGAAAAAGCAGTTAAAAGACATTACTATTTGTCAGCAGAGTAGATAATAATTTAACAATTGCTAAATTAGTGATAAAAATGCTGATGAGTTGCAGCCCTGGTTCAGATCATTGTACAGCTTTTAGTCTTGTGAACACACTGTCACCAGCCACTGCTTTGGTCCTTAGTGAAAAGGGACATCCCCGCCTCTGCTGAGACCAGGCCCATATGTGGACTCATGGGGACTATCCGTTTGGTGGCAGGTAAGCTTATGTTCCAGCCTGGAAAACATGGAAAGGAGCAGCTATGAGAGAAGATTCCATGAGAGAGTTGAGCTCTGCTGTGAGTGTACACCCCCTGTCCCTCTCCCCCACCTCTGTGTGTGTGTGTGTTAGGCATGTACCTGATTGTCATCACCAAGAAAAAGAAGGTGGGAGATCTGCTGGGCCATGCTGTGTGGAAGGCTCTGGAATTTGACGTCCTCTCCTACAAGAAGACGATACTACACCTGACAGACAACCAGGTATGATGTGAGGCTCCTGACTGTGGCGAAGTGTGTGACAGCTGATCTTCCCACTGACTCAGCACTCTGTCTGATATCCAACCATTCTGCCTCTGAGCACCTTTCACACAGGTTCAGAAAAAGAAAGAGATGACTGGTTGCTCTGCAGGCTATGATCTAATGTAGGTCGAAACCTTGTGTTGGATGCTCACGGAAAACGGGTACCAACAGGATAAACAGGAACGAAATCTAGGCACTCAAAAAATGTGAAAAACATGAAAAATGAGGAAGAATTACATTAAAAAGCCCTTATTATAGTGGCTAAGTCATTAAAAAAGCCAACATGTTTCGACCACTGCTGGTCTTCAGCAGGGCTTTAAAAACAAACAAACTTTTGTTCAGGTGTTGAATTGATGCGTACTCAAAGCCAAATATCTGATCTGTAATCTCATTACATTGTTCTGAAAGGTATGGAAAATAATAATGATAATAAAAATACACTGAACAGAAGTTTAATCCTTTGAGACCAGAGCACTTTAGCTTGTGTTCCTTAAATAACATAGAAAAGAGGCAATTAGAAATGAAAGAGGAAATGACCCGAAATATAGCAAGAAATAAGTATAAGTACAAGAAAATTACTTGAAAATTAGTTTTAAAAAATTCAAAACAAAAATGAAAAAGAAATTTAAAAAAAGAAACAAGCAAACAAGGCAAACAAGACTTGGAAGAAAAGGTGCTTAAAAATCATAATAATTCTGGAACACAATTTAATGTCATTATGATATTTATAAATATTTTTCACTAGCTTTTCTCTTTTTTCCCTCAAGATGTCTCTTATCTTTTTTTATAAATATTTTTCTAAATCTACTAATTTCTGCAATTTATTGAACATGAGAACCTACCAAGTTGCTTGTTGCCTTTGTTTTTAAAATAAATCACACCAATTTTTTTAAGATCCAAAGGTTAAAATACTAGGGTTGCATGATAATATCGTAATGACATCTGTATCGGCAGATGTTGGCTTTAAAATGAAATATCGGATATCAGCCAACATGCTGATTTATGCCAGTATCACAAACCAATGATTTTTTTAATTGAAGTGAATATGTTCAAAACATCAACCTGAAGTTGAAGTATTTTTGTCATTTTGCACAATGAATGAATATTACATGCATTGAAAAGCATTGTATTTTATGTCTCCATCTGCTGGTGGGCCATCATAATAAGAGTATGCAGAATATGATGTTGATTCCCTTACATAAGAGAGTTGATGATCACTTTCCAGTCCGATCCAGATTTATATCCAACAGCACATTTAAAAACAGCATCAGTTGACCAAAGTGCTATACATTCCTAAAATAGCAAAAAACTACACAGATGATAAAAGAATAAAACAACTAATAATAAAATCACAAAAAACACAAGGCCATATAAAAATGCAGTAGGAATCACTAAAATAAACTGACCAAAACTCCAGTATTTTGCATTTCTATTAAATGCATGTGAAAGATGTCAAAGAGCAGTACAAGAAAAGTGATGAGGCTCTAGGTTTCAAAGGGTTAAATGCAACACTTTTGTGTTTGCTCTAATTTTTCACAAATTTAAGATCTAAGATTTTTTATGCACGTAAGACTTCTTTGGTAAAATCCATGTTAGTGGGGCAGCCTGTAGCTCACCTGCTAGAGTGTGCGCCCCATATGCCAAGGCCCTTGCAGCAGTCTGGGTTCAATTCCAGCCTGTGGCCCTTGGCTGTGTGTCATTCCCCTTCTCTCTCCCACATTTCATTCTACAGCTGTCCTATCAATAAAGGGAAAATCCACCAAAAATAATCTTTAAAAAAAATCAGTGTTAGTGAGCACTTCTTCTTTTCCAAGACAGCCCCTCCACTTGAAAAAAAGGACATTCTTAAATTTGCAATTTGATCTTGAAAAAAGACATTTATCAGTATTTCACATGGCTAGTTCTGCAGAAATGCATTTTCTGGTCACAGACAGCCCAAAGAATCAGTATGTGGTGTGACACCTTTGGCCTCGTGCAGTGTGACACATCTCCTTCACGTAGAGTTGATCAGGTTGTTGATTGTCGGTCCAACTCCTCTTCAGTAGCTGTGTGAAGTTGCTGGATATTGGCAGGAAGTGGAACACACTGTCATACACGCCGATCCAGAGGATCCCAAACATGCTCAGTGGCTGACATGTCTGGTGAGTCTGCAGATCGTGCAACAACTGGGATGTTTTCAGCTTCCAGGTCCTTTCAACAGATCATTGCAACATGGAGCCGTTTATCATCACGCTGCAGCACGAGGTCATGGCGGCGGATGAATGGCGTGACGATGCCTATCAGGATCTCGTCACAGTATCTCTGTGACTTATGCCAGCCCATACCATAACCCCACAGCCACCATGGGGCACTCTGTTCACAGCGTTGGCTTTTGCAAACTGCTCGTCTGCATGATGTCATACATGCCGTCTGCTCAGTACAGTGTAAACAGGGATTCATCTGTGAAGAGAAAACTTCTCCGAAGTGCCAGATGCCATCCAAGGTGAGCAGCTGCCCACTCAAGTCAGTTATGATGATAAACTGCAGTCATGTCAAGACCCTGGTGAGGATGATGAACAGATGAGCTTCACTGAGACAGCTCTCAGACCAGCTTGCAGATGAAGATGCTGGATGCGGAGGTAAAATGATCATTCAGTTGACGGCCAACGGCTCTGTTGGACATTCTTTCAGTCCCTCAAAACTTGCAACATATGTGGTGTTGTGTTGTGTGATCAAAAAGCACATTTTACAGTGTCCTTTTACTGTGACCATCCCAAGACGCACCTGTGTAGTAATGATGATGTTGTATCAGCCACAACCTGTCAGGTGGGTGCATTATCGTGGAAAAGGAGACATGCTCACTAATATGCATTTTAACAAAATTTGAGAGAAATAAGTCTTTAATGTGCATAAAAAAAGTCTTTGATCTTTAACTCAAAGCTGTGAAATGTCATGATGTCATGTAAAATGTGAAAGTTTCTTTTATGAACTGGTTGTCATTCAGATGGGCATTTAATAGACATTTAATCGGGCTTGGTTTGGTCAGAGGCTCGAGAGAATATAGACGTCCATCATGATTGTGGACTTGACTACATTTTGGGTCATGTGAGGCCCATGCAGCAAGGAGACATGCTATGAGAGAAATGAGAGCGACCTGAGGTGTTGCTAAAGTCACCTGGGTGTCTGATTTACAGCAGTAACTTCTCTCACCCTCCCAGCCCTTTGCAGTCAGTGTGTGTCTCTCTCTCACCCCTGCTGCTGGATTTATCTCTTGTTTCAGATGCAAGACAACAAGACTTTCCTGTCCATGATCAACAATGTGCTTCATACAGACGGCTTCTACTTTGCAACAGACTACGACCTGACCCACACTCTGCAGCGCCTGGCCAACACCAGCCCCGAGTTTCAGGAGATGAGCCTTCTGGAGAGGGTAAGAGATAGATAGACTTCTGAGTTTACAGTGGCCACAGTGAAATGACCCGTCAGGAATCAAAGCTCCATGAGCCAGCCTGTGGTTTGTTTTATTGGGCTGTATGAACAAAACTGAACAAAAATGATGTTATTAGAGGTAATCTGCACTGATAGGACATTTTACAAACTGTCATTATCAACAGAGCTTGCCTCTGATAGTGACGGCTGCGTAGCCTCCACCAGTCAGCAGGGATGTGCACCGCCGAGCAGAGCTGAAGAGAGGCACATTGAGTTGGATGATCACAGTGTAGCGCTCCTGAGAAAGCAGCTCCCTTCTGCTGTGTCAGTGTGTCTCACTGTATTGTTCTTCATTTTAACATGTTTACATCAAGTTTTGGGCTCCACTGCAACAGCTGGTCCAACGCTGTAGCACTATCAGTGCATGAGCCAAGGTCTGTGAGTCTGTGACTGAGCTAGTGCTGCCACTTCTTGTTTCAAATTAAAAGCCGTCATTTTAAAATACACATATTGTGGTATACACGTTTAGTTTTTTCAGGTGGTCTCTTTTTGGAAGGCTCAGAAATCCCGACATCATTCACTCTTTTGATGTTCAGTTTGAAATCCAAAATACGAAAAAAAAAAAAAAGAATGTTATTTTGTTATTTGTTTATGAATTGGATACTAAAAAACAATTGATTTGAGGAGTGGTTCCTCTGCCTCACTCCCACCTATGAGACTGCTCAGTTGGGGGGAAAGCAGGCAGCAGCCATGGCGACCTTCCTTCAGTTAGCGGCAGAAGCAGCTTGAATAAAGCTAGCGCAAACCACAACTCTTCGGGTGAGACCCAGCGCTCCCGCTGGCCACTGGCCTGCTGTGACAGCCCTAGCTGGGTTAGCAGGTTGGCCCCGCCCTTACCCAGCTGCATGGCAACTTCGAGTTAGAAAAGGCTGGAGCCACTCTCTTCACAGCAATAGTAATCTCATTAAGAGTGAGGCAAAGAGGAACTGTGGGGTAGCAGCTCGCTCATAGCAGCAACATCCATGTCACAAAAAATCAGACAAATTAAATATTAAAATCTAGTTCAGCCCATGGCCTTTTTTTTCATTTCCTAGGTTTAATATAAGCATAAAATCCAAAGTACAAAAAATAAACTGATTATTAGTTATTAGTGATTTGGTATCAGATTCATAAATGAATAACAAAATATCAAATGTTTTTTTTAAATTTAAGAATGAATGATACACAGAGTATGCCCTCGTCCACAGCCACCGCATGTCTTTGACAGACAAAGTCCTTTTTTCTTAGAGAAAACAAGGAGTTGCTGGTTAACATGTGTTAACTGTTTCTCTTCCAGGCAGATCAGCGGTTCGTCTGGAATGGTCACCTGCTGAGGGAATTCATCACACAGCCAGAGGTAAAACACCATGAATGTTCTCTCACTGCATTTCTCTTCACCTCTCACTGTGGGATACAGTCCTCCAAGGTCAACTCTGTTTAATGCAACTTATCAACACCCCAGTTGACATGTTTTTATCAGCCCTGTTGGACACTGATAAGTAAGAACTGATTTAAAAGAAAAGGAGCTTGATCTGGTACACAGTCAGTCCTTATGGGTCAGTCTACATCCAGTAATTCTAGTACAAGGTACAAGGTAACTTTATTGTCATTTTTCTTAAATGTAGTTTAAGAAGAAATGAAATTTTAAGGTGATCCTAAATACTGCTTCATCTTTTTGGAGTTGAAGGAGGAGTTGAGGAGTCTCACAGCCTGGGAAAGAAGCTGCTCCGTAGTCTGGTGGTTCTGCAGCAGATACTTCTGTATCTTTTCCAGATGTCAGCAGGGTTAACAGACTGTGGCTGGGGTGGCTGCTGTCTTTCAGTATCCTTTGGGCTCTGTGCAGACATCACTTCACCGAGGTCACTGATGCTCTGTAGATGGGAACCAGTGATGTTCTGAGCAGTTTTAATCACCCGCTGTAGAGCCTTCCTGTTCTGGGCCGTGCATGAACCGTGCCTGTTTGTGATGTTTCCAGTCAGTATGCTTTCTATTGCTCCTCTGTAGAAGTTAACCAGGATCTTGCTCTGGAATTTAGCCTTCCTAAGTTTCTGTAGGAAGTAGAGCCTTTTCTGTGCTTTTTTAACCTGGGTGGTGATGTGTAGTGACCAAGATAGGTTCTCAGTGACAGTAATGCAAAGGAACCTTCTTTCTAAAACCAACAATCAGCTCCTTGGTTTTACTAATGTTGAACAGTAGGTTGTTCTCTTTGCACCACTTTGCAGGATTGTTGATTTCCTCCCGGTATGAACTCATCATTGTTGTAATACGGCCGATCATGGTGGTGTCGTCCACATACTCCACAGCAGAGTTCTCCTGATGTCTGGGAGCGCAATCATTGGTGTACAGTGTGGACAGAAGGGGGCTGAGCACACAGCCCTGGGGGGCTCCGGTGTTGAGCACTAATGTAGAGGAGGTGTGACTGCCAATTCGAGCTTTCTGGGGTCTGCATGTAAGGAAGTCCAGTATCCAGTGGCAGTGTTGTACTGAAGTCCAGAGTGTTAAGTTTCATGGGAGAGATTGTGTTGAATGCTGAGCTGAAGTCAACAAACAGCATCCCGATGTAGCTGTTCTTATTCTCCAGGTGAGTGAAGACTGAGTGAAGAGCAGTAGATATGGCATCCTCTGTGGATCTGTTGGTTCTGAAAGTATACTGGTGAGGGTCCAGGCTGGCAGGGATGTTGTCTTTGGTGTGCTGGAGAACCAGTTTCTCAAAGCACTTCATCAGGATGATTATGCAATGTCTCGATCTAACATAGATCTTTCTCTTCAGTCTTTGAAAATCTTGTGTCACTAAACTGTAACACAAAGCTTGTGATTAACTAGCTATATCTAATTGTTTTTTTTTTATCCAGCCATAAGCTAGTTCATGTGAAAGAAGTGGATTTGTTACAAGCAATATCAGAACCATGAATGTACATCAGTACTTTATATGAGAAGAAACATTGATGCTTACTTGATGTTCGATGTACCTGATGTTCTGGGGCCAGAGTAAAATGTAAACAACAGCCTGCAATCTTACAACATAAGAATAAAATGTCAGAACATAAGAAATATTTTGCAAATATTAATATTAATATAGAGTGAGTAACTTTTTGTAAGAAACACTTAATGTCAGGCTGTTTCTGCTATGGGGTCAAAGAGAGAAAAAACATATAATAATAACTAATGAGCTCTACCTGCAGAAAATGTTGGGATGCTGTGTAAAATGTACATAAAAAACAGAATGCAGTGATTTGTAAATCCTTTTTGATCTATATTCTTTGAACACAGTTCAAAGACAAGATAACCACTCAATCTGAATTTGATGCCTGCAACACATTCCAAAGACGTTAAGACAGGAGCATGTTCACTGTGACATCACCTTTTCTTTTATCAACACTTAGTGAGCATTTGGAAACTTGGGAAACAAATTGTCAATGTTTTGAAAGTGAAATTCTTTCCCAGTCTTGGTTGATGAAAGACTTAAGTAGTCCAATCTCTTCGTTGTTGTATTTTGCTCTTCATAATGTTCAGTGGGAGTCAGGTCTGGACTGCAGCAGGACAGTAGTCTAGTAGCTGCACTCTTTAACTATGCAGCTACGCTGTTGGAACACATGCAGAATGTCTCTCAATGTCTTGCTGGAATAAGCAGGGACGTCCCTGAAAAAGACATTTTCTGGATGGCAGCATATGTTGCTCCAAAACCTGTATGCACCTTTCAGCATTCATCGTACCTTCACATATGTGAAGTTACCCATGATGCCATGGGCTCTAGTATCCCCCCTATACCATCACAAAGTTTATAACAAAATGTTGTCCTTGCTCATAAAGAACTGAGCCTTTTGAGACGCCTCTTTCTAGCTCAGTGATGTTACTGTCATCTGTTATCAATTAACCTGTTTACCTGTTGAATGTTTCAAACGGGTGTTTTTTGAACATTCCACAAATTTTCCAGTATTTTGTTGCCCCTGTCCCAACTTTTTTTGGAACATGTAGCAGACATCAAATTCAGAATGAGAGTATATTAACAAAAAACAATCAAGTTAATCAGTTTGAACATGAAATATATCTGGTCTTTGTACTGTATTCCATTCGGTATAGATAAAAAAAAAGATCAAAAATTTGCAAATCATTGCATTCTGTGTTTACTGCATAACCTACAATAACCTACAGCGAAGCAGGTTAGCTATTCAGCAGAGGTTGCCATGGTAATTTATTTCGGTATACAGTGAGCCAGCTTCATATTACTAAAAAAACCCAGAGTTAACCCTGAAGTGACTTCACTAACCCTAAATCGTGCTACACAGGCCTCAGGTGTGGCTCTTAAAGATAAGTTTGTCAGGCAAAAAGGGAGGCTCCTTATTCCACAGTGAGACACTGAAAATATTGCCGTGAACAGCTTTACTGTGTAACTCTGATTCTGTTAGTATCATGAGGTGTCTGATGAGAATGCTGCCTTTCAGAGGAGTAACCTATGTGAGGGAGTATGTGCTTCTGAGAAAACGCTGTGGGGGGCTCTCTGATTCTGAGACCGCATGTTCTATTTAAAGAACCAAGGTTATGTAACCTTCAGTGTCATTTGAGGGGGACCGTCCATCCTGGAAGAGGGATCCCTCATCATCCTCTGCTGCTCTTCCTGAGGTTTCTTCCCTTTTTTTCCCCGTTACAGGGGTTCTTTTTCGGGAGTTTTTCCTTGGCTGATGTGAGGATCTAAGGGCAGAGGGATGTCGTACTCTGTAAAGCCCTCTGAGGCAAACCATGTTTTGTGATAAGGGGCTCTATAAATAAAATTGAATTGAATTGAATTGACTTTGCACAGATTAAACCAGTATGACAGTAAAGCATTTTTTATCATCTAACATCTGCTCTTATCTTCCAGTTACACAAGTTTGTGTATCCTGTTGTCCATGGCTGTATCCTTTCCTACTGTTGTGTGACTGCTAGAGTTTATTTCTCCCCTCACAATATGTCAAATGGCAGGTCTTATTTTAGTGAATGAGTATGAGATTTTCCATGTTGGGTCCGTCCCACCATGTTATTAAATAAGGTGTCCACCTTATTTTCCAGGGTTCCTGCGGATCCTTAAAAATCCTTAAAAGCCATTGAATTCATTTATTTAAAAATAAGGCCTTGATTGGTATTGAAATTGAATACTTAGAAAAAACTAGGTTTTAAATAATTTATAGAATGCCTCTCACATTACCATCACGCATATCATGATAGAAGAAACCACAACACATTTATCACATCCAAAATTCAAAGTTTTTTTTTCAAGGCAAACCAATTGGATACTTTTATAATAATAAATGTTTCCCGCTCTAGAAGGTTTATTTATCATCTATATATTTTTTTGCATTTTAAGAAGATCATCCAACTTTTTAACAAAAAAGCTGCGTTTATGTGACCGTTAAAATTTGTACAGAAACAGTTCTTAAACCTGAATGATTGATGTGGGTAAACATTTTGTTTTTTTTTTTCTTAAATTTCCATTATTTAAAATTGGTCTTAAATTGAATTCAGAGAGACATTTAAAAGTTTTAAATTGAACTTGTCTTAAGCTGTAGGAGCCTTAATTTTCTTTAGATTCATGAATTCTAAAGATTTCATGTACTTTGTTCTGTTAAATATGCTTATAGAAGAGTGTGTTTGTAGGGCTGTAATCAACCAAAACATCTTGGTCCACTGAAATTCTAGAGTTCTAGAGTTTCTTAACACACGTGTTTACCAGTCATCACCATGAAGTCCAGCTGCATCAATGGAAAGGTGTTTGAGTGGAGTATTATCTCCAGGAGGAGCTGTTTCAGAGCTGGAGTCCGCTACTACGTCCGAGGTAACACTGCAGTCCGCTTGCTTCACTGAGCCCTCAGCTCTATGTCCACTGGAGGAGAAGTGTCTTCAGTCTGCTCCTCTGCAGACATGTCTCATTTATGACAGGACGACCTAGTTATGCTGTATGCAAGGAGAGACAAAATCAGTAACAAATGAAGTGCATCTTCATAAGTTAGTCTCATGTGAATTTTGCAGCATTTATAGACATTCAAAAAAAGGCACATCCAGCTGACAATAAGTCGATGAAAACCTGATTGTCTTTGCATGAGATGTCTGACCTCTCAAACAGTTGTTTGTGTTTTTGCCTGCAGGCATTGATTCAGAGGGCCATCCTGCCAACTATGTGGAAACAGAGCAGATCGTGCAGTACAACAGTGCCAAGGCGTCCTTTGTTCAGGTGAGACAGTAGTGAAGCCACGGGAAGTATAAAGCCAAGTCTGCCAGACGGAAGAATTGAAGGGATACTTTTTACTTTATTTTCAATCAGCTTTGTGTTGAAACGCTGTGGTTGGTATGTGTATGCTCCATCTCATTAGTGCCCAGATATCTCTCCACCAGATGATCCAGACTGATGCAAAACATGTCATCAGGCAAAGTTTTGCTGGTTCTTGAGCTGCTGCTCAACCTACAGGCTGTACTTCTGCATTTTTGTTTTGCCTGCCATAGCTGACGCAAACGCGAGCAGATTGAGAGACCTACGCTCCCCCTTATTTCTCTCTCTCGCTTTCTCTGTCTTTCAAACTTTGACAGAAATCTGATCAAACAGTAAAACTAGGCAGTTCTGATCGAATATACTGTAAATCAGGGTTCTGTCACTGCACTTCCTATTTCTCATCTAAAATGTTTTCAGAAACATATTTTAGTGCTGTGTTTAGCTGTAAAAGCAAGAGTTTGTGAACAGGAAGTGGGCGCCATACTGCTTCCTCCACAGTGAAAGTGATTAAGAAAGAAATGGAGATCAAACAGTGGAACTAAGCAGTGCTGATCAAATATAAACTAAGATTCTCTTACAGAGTTTTCTGTTTCTCTCTTCAGATGTTTTCAGAAACATGTTTCAGTTTACGGTTTAACTGGAATACCAGATTGTTTGTTAACAAACAAGTTGACTAGTTTGCATTACATCACCCACCAGTGGGAGCGTTTATTGGTCTGGTGCAACGCAGTGCATTCTGGTACTCGAGCAAAATTGTTCTTTCTCTCTGTTTTCTCTGGTCATGTAGCACCAATTTCCAAAGTCTTTGGATCTTTTCTACTGAAGAGACAGATCAGTATAATGAAAAGGCCATCTTTCTAGCAGTGAAATACTTTAAATGATCATTCAAGTCAGAATTCAGTTTCATATCATGATACCATACCCTGTAAATATTGTACAATATTAACTCTGAAATATACTTCAGACTATTTGAGCATGTCTTCAGTTTGTGTTAATTATGTTTGTTTGTATTCCTCTAAAAATAGTTTTTTTATGAAATCTAGCCCCAACGGTAGTGTACACTTCCTTGCACTGATTCCACACAGAGGTCATATCCAGCCTGACATGTAGACTCCACCATGAGCTGTGCTGCATGACTCTGACAGCTGGTTCAGAGGGCTGCTGCAGGTTGGGGCTTGCATGGGTTTTGAAATGCTCTGATGGAGGAATGACTTTGTGAATGTGAATACATCATGCCCTTTTTTCTCACAGACCAGAGGCTCCATCCCCTTGTACTGGTCCCAAAGGCCTAATCTCAAGTATAAGCCCAAACCGCAGATCAGCAAAACAGTAAACCATGTAAGCTATCTTTACACTGACATGTTTTTATAGTCTTATTTATCTTCATTTCTCACACAGCTTTTATCTTGTCTCTGTTTCTATCTTCAGATGGACGGATTCCAGAGACACTTTGACTCACAGATCATCATCTATGGAAGACAAGTCATTTTGAACCTGGTAAGATGAAGAAAATTGACCCTTGTAATTGACCCTTCAGTAACCCTGAATAATGGTTTTTCAAGTTGTTGGAGCGAGCATAGAGCTCACACTCTGACTAACGGCACTCCCTGAAGAAATATCATCTCATTTTGGGGAAAATAAAAAGACAGGAGGGTCTACAATATGTGTTTGAAGGAGATATCCGGGACACTCAGCGTCACTCAGCAGCTAAAAACAGGTTAGAAAGATAAAGTTAAAAGCTAAAGCTGAACGTACAGATCACAGTGTAAAAGTAACCATCACATCAGCTGGTGATCAAGACAGAAGAAACTGAAAATAAAGGAACTGTGTGTTGTATTCACATGTATTTAAAACTAATTTGATTTTCTGTAAAAAAAAAAAAACCCAAAACAAAACATGGGGAAAAAGGCAATCAGCAATTTGGCAAGAAATTGAAAAAAAAAAGGATTAAAAGGCAACATAAAAAGTTACCTGGGAATTAGCATAAAAACAAAAAAAGAGAGAGCATCATTAGAAAATTATCAAATAACAAGGGAAAAATATTAAGAAAACTATATAATTAGAACTATATATTTAAAATTAGGAACTAGGAATACATAAATATATATATATTTTTTTACATTTTTCATGTCATTTCTTTTTGTTTTTCAACCTTCATTTTATTTACTGTATTTTTCTTTCTAATTTCAGGTAATTTTCTTGTAACTTTTTACTAAATGTTTTGGTTCATTGCTTGTTAAGTTGCTCATTGCCTTTCCTCCATGTTTTTGAAAGAAATCAAGGCAGGTTGCTCAGGTTTCAAAGTGAACTGAAATGATACCATGATAGTGACCACTACTCAGTTATGGTTATTAGTTCTTGTCATTCTTATTTGTCAGATCAACCAGAAGGGCTCAGAGAAGCCTCTGGAGCTAGCATTTGACAAGATGGTGACCAGCCTGGGAAATGGCATGATCAAGTAAGATAACCACGAGTTCTTTTTCAGCCCTCATGTGTAACCTCATACGTATACCCCCTCACATGTGGTTGAGGCCATTCTATCTGTGGAACATGCTTGCCTCTCTGCAGGTACATCGCCTTTGACTTCCATAAGGAGTGCAGTCGGATGAGGTGGCACCGTCTGCAGATCTTAGTGAACATGGTTGCTGAAATGCAGGATGAATTTGGGTCAGTGTATAAAAGTACGCGGGTCGATATCTCTGTAATGTACATCAGAAGTAACGCTGTGTATGTGGATGCAGATATTTCCTGGTGGATGCAGATGGGAAGGTGCTGATGAACCAGGAGGGGACTTTTCGGAGTAACTGCATGGATTGTCTGGACCGTACCAATGTCATCCAGAGCATGCTGGCCCAGCGCTCAATGCAGTCACAGCTCCGGGTACGACCTTGTCATCACATGGAGGACATAATCAGAAAGACAAGTGAGCATTGACATGCCTCTCAACTCAAATGTGTGTCTGCAGAGAATGGGAGTCCTCCACATTGGCCAGCAGATTGAAGATCAGGCAGACTTTAGGAAGATGTACCAGAACGGTAAGTTTACCATCACTCTACAGTGACCTCAGTAGTTTCCTTTCATCCACTGGCATGCCTACATTTAAAGTCAGAGGTTAATGTGATCTGTTTCCTCTGTTTTGTGTTCGTCCTCTTCCCTGTCTGACATGCAGCCTGGGCAGACAATGCAGATGCCTGCGCCAAGCAGTATGCTGGTACTGGTGCCTTGAAGACAGACTTCACCAGGTCAGTTTTCAGCCAGCAAACAGCCACATCCAGCTGAACACATGCTAACCACCTGCCAATGACAAAGGGACAGTGTAAAGGTCCTCACACACCAAGTCTGTCAGCCACTGGTTAATGTCCCACCGTCAGTGACTGTCCGTCACCCTAGTTTTTGGGTTGGCCCTGCACCTGTTGGCTGTTTTTCAGCTACAGAGCCCATTGTTGAATTATATCACTCTGACTGGCCCCTCAGCTCAGTTCATGAGAAGAGAAACAGAAGAAAGGAAAGCAAACAAATGGTTAAAGTCAAGAGGGTGTGAGATTGCAACAAACTAGACAGATTTTATTATTATGTTAGGTTTTTGGCCATTGGGCTCTTTAGCAAAATCAATTCGGAATTGTGTTGTTGTGCATCAAAAAATCATTTAATCTTTGCCTTGAGGGAATTCCTTCATATTTAGCACAAACATCCACTTGGACTTAAGATGAACTGATTAGATTTTGGTGGTCAAAGGTCAAGGACACTGTAACTTTGTTACATTCATGTGAAGGCATATCTCAAGAACACCTTGCGGGAATTTCTTAAAATTTGACACATACATTCACTTTGACTCAGCTATGAGCTGATAGGACTTTGGTGGTCGAAGGTCACCGTGACCTTGTGTTTGTCTAATTTTCTTAAACGTAATATCTAAAGATGGCCTTGAGGGAGTTTCCTCAAATTTGGCACAAACGTCCACTTGGACTCAACAATGAACAGATTATAATCTGGTGGTAAAATGTCAAAGGTCAAAGTCACAGTGACCTCATAAAATAGTTTATGTCCATAACTCAAGAGGGAGATATTTGGTCAGATACTGAATTGGTAACACTTATCTTGAAACTGTGCTGACACACAGAAGACCACCCTTTGCTGGTACGGAAAGTTATTTCCTCTCATGCAGGTGCAGACCGTACGTGCGGGTTGGCAGGTAGCTGTAGGCTTTGCGCTGTGTTCAAGTGCAACTTTTTGGCTGAGACAGAAGCGATGTAAGGCCACACAGCAGTCAGCCTTTGTCCCTAGAAGTTCTGTGATGTGGGTTTGGTGAGCCTGGGCTGGATGGAGATGTTGGCTAGTTTGCTCATCCTTCTTTTATTTCTATCTGTCCATCCCCAGCACTTCTGTCCAGAGCAATTCATTTCCAAAATTCCTATAAAACATGCTTCCTATAAAACTTGAGTGTTTGAATGCAATTTTAGCAGCTTTACAAAGAACTATAGTCTATATTTATGATAGTGTTCATAATTTCAGACAGATTTCACAGAAATGAGTAAGTTGAAATGCAAAAAGAAGGCTTATGAAGTGCCCAAAATGGAGATTGGATTAAATGAGGGTTAGATGGTGTCAGTGGTGATGCTAGAGGAAAGGTCAGGTCAAGAAAATGGTTTACATTTATCATGCAGGGACATTTGTCATTTTCTATGTGGCGTTGAACAATTTGATGATCTTTCAGGACAGGGAAGAGGACTCAGTGGGGGCTGCTGATGGACGGCTGGAACTCCATGATCCGATATTACAAAAACAACTTCTCTGATGGTTTCAGACAGGTGAGTTCAAACCTTCATGGATTTGAGTGCTGTACTGTTACATCAATACAATGAATGTGTTTAAAGTACTGTTAGCATCTCCGCCAGATTAAATTGAGTGCAAGGTGAGATAAAAGTTGCTCCTGATTAAAAAGATGGGGCTGCTGCACTAACTTAACTATTACAACATACAAGGTACAAGGCACACAAACATAATCCATATGTATGATTCCATTGCCAGACTGTTAATGCTGAAGCAAATTATCTCTGCATCACGTGACATATAGATCACATGACTGTATCGCTCACGTCAGTATTAATCATGTCTTTATCATTTTTCATATTATTTCATTGTCTTTATTCGCGCCATTAAAAACAGCAACAGAAAAACAGGTAAAAAATAATACAGAAAAATGGTAAATGGTAAATGGACTGTACTTGTATAGCACTTTTCCAGTATTATTGACCACTCGAAGCGCTTTCACACTACATTGTCACATTCACTCATTCACACACACATTCACACACTGGTGGCTGAGGCTACCGTACCAGGTGCCACCTGCTACTCAGTAATCATTCACATGCACTCACACTCCAATGATGTAGCATCGGAAGCAATTCGGGGTTCAGTATTCAGTCGACATGTTGCCCGGAGGAGCTGGGGATCAAACTGCTGACGTTTGGATTAAAGGACGACCTGCTCTACCTCTGAGCCATAACCACCAGACAGTTTAGAATTTTTTTTATTAACCATGATATGCACTTCTGGCCATTTTGAGTGTGCGTCCGTGGCTGCAAAGTACATGCGTCCTTCAAGTGGGCCTGCAAAGTCCACATGAATCCTCTCCCATGGGCTGGGAGGCCACTCCCAGGGGTTAAGTGGGGCAAACCCTGGCTCTTTTTGAACTCACTGGCAGGAGTGACAGGATTTGGCTTGCAGTTCTATCTCAGCATCAATGCCTGGCCACCAGACATAGCTACAAGCCAAGTTTTTCATTCTCACTACACCTGGGTGTGCAGTGTACAGCTCCCTTAAAACTAGGGGGTGGAATTTAGGGGGCACTACCACTCTCATACCACACATAAGGCATCCTTGCTGCACTGTGAGGCCAAGCTCTCGGGTCAGATAGGGAGTGAGTTCATCGTAAGCATTTTTGGCATTTGGGAACTGTCCACTAGTAACTATGTCCATCACACGAGACAGAGTAGGGTCCGACATGATGTCACGCCTGATTTTGGTGCTACTGATTGGCAGCATGTCCAGCTGGGATGAGTAGAACACGTTCAAGGTGTCCTTACCCTCATCGTGTGTGTGGTAGGGGCAGCCGGGAAAGTCCATTAGCATTAGTGTGTAGCGCTGCCTGCCGGTACTCAATGTTGTACTTGTGTGCTGACCGCTGCAGCGCCCAATGCTGCATTCTAGCTGCTGCCACACTTGGTGTGCTTTTATGTGGACTGAATATGGTGGTCAACGGGCGATGGTCAGTGAGGAGAGTAAATTTATTTCCATATAAATACTGGTGAAATTGACGCACTCCAAACATTATCGCCAGTGCTTCTCTCTCAGTCTGGGCATGATTTTTCTATTCCTTGCTGAGTGTTCTTGAAGCATAGGTGATTGGTTTCTCCACACCGTCAGGCATTATGTGGGAGAGAACAGCCCGAGCCCCATATGGCGAGGCATCACAAGCGAGACGGAGGGGCAGTTCAGGGTTATATTGGGTCAACACTTCTTTGGAAATGAGACAGTCTTTTACCTTCTTGAATGCTGACTTACAGGCTGCAGACCACCGCCATATCTTGCCTTTGCACAGGTGTGTTCAGTGGATGGAGGATGGTGGCTAAATTGGGAATGAATCGACGTAATAATTAACCAGCCTGAGGAAAGAACGTAGCTGACTGACATTGGTGGGTGCGGGGGCATCAGTATTAGCGCGCTCCTTCTCAGGTGACTTGTGGAGCCAAACTTGGGCTTGCAGTCAGGTTTGAGAGTTACTCTGGTTTTAATTCCCTTTAAGGTGCCCAGCTCGTCAGAAAACAGTTGAATGTCTCTTTAACTCACTTTTCTGAGGCTGTCTTGCTCTACCATAAGTGCTGCAAACACACTCTATCTCTTCCCATTTAAGTCTAATGGAATGCAGCCATTCTCTGCCAAACAGTGCTGGTCCAACTACATCCACTACATACAGGGGTAAAACAGCAGTCTGGTTATTGAGACTTCCGTGCACTTTAATCACTCCTTCAGGTACAAGAGGTTGCCCTGTGTATGTTTTCAGCACTACGTTGGTTTTCTGAAGGGGCACATCACACAGCATGCTCTTCTTATACTGTCCCCATTGAATTAAAGAAACAGCAGCCCCTGTGTCCAGTTCCATTTGTAGCTTTTCACCATTTATCAAAGGCAGCAGGGAGATTTGTGCACATTTATCTCTGCGACACAACATGTTTAATCCCAGCTTGCTGTCTGTGTCAGAAGTGATTACATTACTCACATTTCCATTTGCCTGTACCTGAGGCACTCTCCTCCTGAGCTGAAGTCCTGTCTGTGACCTCACTGTTAAGTTCACACACACGAACCTGTCGTGGAGCGCATCCTCCAAGAACACTCCAAATTCACAGTGTTCAGAAAGTCTTTTCAGTGCCACCATGTACTGAACCACAGATTCACCGTCCTGTTGGTTCCATTTATAGAAATGGTATCTTTCCGCAATCAGGAGCGGTTTGGGAGCGAAGTGACTTTGTGATTCCTTAACAATATCAGCATAAGTTTTCTCTCCAGGCTTTGAGGGTGTAGTGAGGCTGCACAGCAATCCATATTCTTTGGCCCCATCGCACTTAACAACACCAACACTTTCTTTGCCTCCCTGATCTCATTAACTAGGGCAAAGTGCTCGAAATGTTCAACCTATGTTGCCCACTGTTCTCCTGAGTCGTCGAATGGGTCCATATGTACGATAGTCGCTCATCACAGGTTGCTAACAACATTACATGTGCACTAACTAGCTAAACACCACAGTTAACGTTACTAATGACATTACCTGCAGTTAATCTTCAATCCAAAACTTCCCTTACAACGCGACTTTCAACGCACAAAAGTACGGATAAACGTCTAGACTAACCACCTTGTCGCCAATTTGTGTTGTGTCGTCACTAAGACTGAACTTAGAAAACAATGCTGGACAGACACCAAGAGAGACACTGACAGGTCGACTGCATTTTCAATATTGACTATTTACTGCATCACCAGTAGTGTAGCAT
Organism: Plectropomus leopardus; assembly: GCF_008729295.1. Taxonomy (NCBI): domain Eukaryota; kingdom Metazoa; phylum Chordata; class Actinopteri; order Perciformes; family Serranidae; genus Plectropomus; species Plectropomus leopardus. The sequence goes on along the minus strand of NC_056469.1, from coordinate 1,152,394 downwards.
ACAAGCAGGCTGTATCCAGAAACAGGGCCCAGGCTTCGCCTGGTGACCAAAATATGGCATAGCATCACATACAACAAGGTCCAAGGTAGAAGGTAGATTTATTAGTTAAAATTTGTCCCTTATCCTGCTACATCTTGCTACATCATCCAGTCGCTCGGGCATGTTGCTGCTGGTGGCATCATTCAATTCCTGCAGTGTATTTTTTGAATTTGCATCAGAGTTTTGTGTCCTGTCTGCTCTGTGCAACAGCTTGATCCGGGATGTTAGGGGTTAACCATGTCTCTGTGAAGATTTGCACAGAGCAGTCTCTGATTTCTCGTTGCTGAGTAAGTCTCAATCACCTCTCATCCACTTTATTCTCCTGTGACCGAACATTAGCCAGAAGAAGGCTTGTTAGAGGAAAAAGCTCTGGGTCCAAGTCAGGTCAGCCTAGCCCTGATGCCAGCTCTCCTCCCTCTCTTAGTCTGATGCTTTTAGCTTCATTTCTTTCCTCTGGTCAGACTGGGCACTTGGCCTGTGCTGATGGTGGGGATCCTCTCGTGGTCTGCTGCATCCAGTCCAAACCTAACACAACTTTCCCCATGTTAATAAGTGTTTCTCTAACATAGGAAAGTTGTGCTTCAGAAGAAGGGGCCATGGAATTGAAAAAATAGAAAAATATAGCAAAAAAAGTTGCAAGAATTTGAGGACCTACTGCTGCCATCGTCTTAACAGAAACATCATCATCAAATGTAATTTTTTCTAAAGAGTACACTCTGGAACCTGGTTTCTGAAGTCTGCGTTTTCAGGCCCCCAATACGCCGTTGTCGTGTGAATGAAAGACCAAACTGCAACAGAATTTTTAATGTTTCATGCAAGAACTGTTGCTGTATAAACAGCCCCTCAGAGATGCATTCAACTGCAGAATCAAAAGCAGAGCAGGGAACCTGTTGAAACAGTAGGAAACAGTTGGTGTGTTTGAATGCAGGACTCGATCGATCTGTTCCTGGGGAACTATGCCGTGGATGAAGCTGACTGGACTACCCCCCTGCATGACCCCAAAGACTGGAAGTTCCTGACGGTAAGAGGGGCTCAGGAAGATACACTGATCAAGTTTTTTTTGTCTTTGCAATGTCTTTAATATTACTGCCTTCCTTTTCTAGTTGCCTATCGTCATGGTGGTAGCATTCTCCATGTGTATCATCTGCCTGCTAATGGCTGGTAAGACAAGCTGCAATAAACCTAATGCTAAAAGGCATTTTCATACCCACAAACAGAGTTCAAATAAATTCTCATCAGGCTCAAAAACTGAATGCATGTATTACTCCCTTTGTAAAGTTTCCTCAGTATTTTGATGGGGAACTGATTTTGTAATGTCTTCCACTAACTCGGTATGACCTGCTGTCCCCTGTCAGGTGAAACCTGGACCGAGACTCTGGCCTATGTTTTGTTCTGGGGATCAGCCAGCGCGGTGACGGGCGGCCTCATCCTCTTTAATGGACTGGACTTTGTAGATGCTCCTAAGCTGGTCCAGAAGGAGAAGCTGGACTGAATGTGTGTGTGTGGAAAGCAGCTGGGCCCCAGCGAGCTCACTGTCTCATCCTCCAGCTCCTCATCACTTTACCCCCAGCATCAGCATCAGCAGGCCTGGAGCCTTTACTAACAGAGGGTGGAGTGGAGGAGGGGGGGTGGGAAGCGGGGCCGGCCGCGTGTACGACAATGGCGGAAGGACAGAGACAGAGTGCACGGGTCTGCTGCTGTCCACACTGCAGCTGCTGTCATGTGGACAGGCCTGTCTGTCCACACTTTTACTGGACACTGAACCTCTGGAGTATGTTCTTACTGGATGTGATTGTGGTTGATTTCAGAGGAATGCTGTGGGACCTGCAGAGATGTTTGTCCCACTTCATTCCCTTCATGGGTGCATTGGGATCAGATTCAGAACAGCTGCTGTGATGTCACAGTCCAGCTGTACGCGTATTACTGTACGTACTGTTAATTTTCCTTTTGTCTTTTTCTTTTTACCATTGCCAATATATGTGTATCCATGTACAGTATCTCTGTCCCAGGTGAAACACTGCCTGCTTCAGAGTCTTCCAGACCAGTAGTGGATATAAGGCAGTCCTGTTGCAAAGGCTCCCAGATATCCGGCCTTCTTTGACATCAATTCAAATTACACAGAAAGTATACTGGAAGTCCTCAGTATACCGAATATCAATTGCCAAAAAGGTTTCAGCAGTGGACCACTTTCAAGTTATATTGTGGTATAAAAGTTAATGGTTATCATACTTTGTAAATTTTCTGATCTACGGTATGAGAAAAAGGTGACTGGATGGAGAATTTCACTTTTATTTTAGTTATTTTCAAAAAGGGAGACTTTTTGCACATACTTCCATTAAAATTATTTCAAGCTTCAGTTATAGTAATAAAACATTTGTACAACCAAACAAACCCCAAACCTTCTGTATTCCTTGAACCCTTTTAAATCTGGGCAAATTGACTTGGTTTCTTTCAAAAACATGGGAAAAAGGTAAAGAGGAACAAAAGAGGAAATTACCCCGAAAACTGCAAGAAATTAGTCAAAAGAACAAGAAATTTACCTGAAAATTAGTTTTGTGTTTGTGCCTAAACATTTTTGAAATGTGCCTAAACATTCTAATAATTTGTAACATGATTTAAAACTAATTAAGCTAGTCAAGCTAGTTTTTCCATAGCTTTTTCTCCTTTAACATTTTCCCTAGCTTTTATAAAAATTCTGAATCTATTAATTTGTGGAACATTTCTTACCAATGTGCTCAGGGTTCAAAGGTTTATACACTTACAAAAGGCACCTGAAAGCAGCACAAAAGTGATGTTGCTCCAGGTTTCAAAGGGTTAGGGTCATTGTAACTGATATTAGTAATTCTGCAATACTGTGAAACCGAAACTGAAATATTTACGGACGGGACTGTTATCATACCATGAAATCTCATACTGTTGCGAACCCAGTTGGCAACTAGTTGAATGGTGCATTTGGGCGTTTTTCTATATCACTTGATATCAAATATATGACGTATAGAGTATATTTAACGTGTTTGTGATTATCATCAGTGTCACTGCTGGTAATTATTGACGCAGTAAAAACCTAGAGGTAGGCCGGAAGCTTTGTTCCTGTCAGGAGCCTCTTCAGCTCTACATGTAGGCTGCTGACAGGGCTTGTTAGCCATTCATCATGTGTTGAAGTGTATTATTAAAACTGACTGGGCTCATTTGGTGTTGTGGAGCTTGGTACTGGGAGTCAATACCTATTCATTTATTTACCACAGGAAGGAGGATTTTTGCCTTCTTTTTTTGAACTTCTTTTTATTTTCAAGCAATTTCAATTTCAAAAAAATTTCCATTAACAAATGTCCAAGTGTGCCCCACCCCTGTCTCAGCTCCCATCATCCCATGCACATATATAGAAAATAAATACATAAATAAATAAAAAAAACAAAGAATAAATGAAAATAAATAAATAAATAAAATAAAAAAGGGAAAAATAATAATAATACAAAAATATGTATACATGAACAGTGACACATCAGAATGTATTCATAAATCACATTTCTCTAGTTGAGCTAATAGTGGATACCAAAGTTCATGAAATAAATAACTGGTTATACCTATCAAGTGTTATGTCTAAGGGATGGAATTGGAATATATAATCCAAAAACATATTAAATGTTGGTGGGGATTCATTCTTCCATAGCCACAATATACATTTTTTGGCAAAATAGGATATGATGATTAACAGTCTACATTTCTTAAGATCCAATTGACAGTTATAACATTTAGTAAATAAACACATGAAGATGATTTAAATGCAATGTCTAAAACCAATTTCATAAATGAGTGAATCATTTTCCAAAAACTATTTAACTTGTGACATTGCCAAAACATATGCATAAATGTTCCTTCTGTAACTTTACATATTGGACAGTTTGGTCAGTTGTTTTTAGAAATTTTGTGCATTTTTATAGGAGTGAGGTAAATTTATGAATGAACATGAAATAAGTTTCTTTGATTTTATTGCTTGTAAATTGAAAATGAATTCTTTCACAGATGTTTTGCCAAGGGTTTTCATCCTGGGTTGTTGCCATCTCAGTCTCCCAAATCTTTAACAGGGTTGGAAAAGGGGTTGAGTCGCCGATTTAATTAAAACATTATAAAATTCACTAATTTTACCTTTAAATGTGGTTGAGGTTATTAATGGCTCCTCCAATTCAGTCAGTTCAGAGTTCAACTTATTTTCTTTGATGAGTGAGCGTATGACGCTTTGAATTTGCATGCATTTAAAAAAATCTGTACTAGGGATGTCAAATTCTGTTCTTAAATCATGAAACAATTTTACTTGCATGTTTTTATGAAACAGGTCTTTTAGCTAATTTATCCCAAGTCCTTTTCATCTACTTACATCAGTTGAAAACAGGTATTTTTTAAGTCAGGATTTTGATGAATAGGACAGTGTGTGGACATGTAATTGGTAATACCAAGCTTTCTTGAGCAATCCTTCCATGCATGTAGAGAACGACAGTGAAATATTGTCCCATATTTTTTATCTTTGCTTTATGAAAATAAGCGAGTCCAAAGGTAAGGGGTCTTGCCTTCTTTTGACTTATTTCTTGCTCTCAAACCAATCACTTGTGAGCAGGAGTAACGAGAACATATTGTTAAACAAAATTTGTTAGCATTTTAATGCTAACACTTTAAAGTGATGTCAAAGACACCGGGTTGTTTAACATGCTAAATCTGACACAACATTCAGTAACTGCAGCAGTAGGAAGTAAAGTTACGGCTGTCTTTTTGTGACAACAGACTGAGTTCATTCCTCCATAATAACATCGATCGTTATCACATTCAGTCATTTCTCCTTGTCCTCTTCACGCTTTCTGTAAAGCTTCAGGAGCGGTATAGATTCATGATTAAAACTGTGTGTACACACAAAGGCAGAAATATGCAGAGGCATTCTTTGGTCAGATTTATAAAGCCATGTGCACACCTCATTCTGTTTTATAAATTGAAATCATTTTGGCTCACAAGCCTTATTTCCAAACTGACAGTTCACCATCAATAGACGCACAAATGCTCTTAAACATGTGTTTGGATATCAATGCATGTGCCCTTCCACCATCATTACACTTGTCAGTGAGAAATACAGTAAAGACAGAGCAGTTTCACTGACTGTTTTGCATTGTTGAGGTTTTCCAACGGTGCCAGAGCTACCGTCATTACGCACAGCTGTGGAGCGTCAACATCACTTATTCATCACATTTCTGCAAATCATTTTTGGACTGAAATCTCTATCTTCATTCATATTAAATGTCAGACGGATCAATGATTTATTCAGAGTGCTCATGTGGAAACTGACTTCACAAAATGCGCCACATTAAAAAAATGAAACGATCACTAACCACAAAATAAAAATAATGCCGAAATGTATCACTCAAAAATAATTTTAGATTAACTTTATAAACGCACCTTTGATTGACATTTTACAGAATGCATTATAAACTGTAAAATTAATAAATGAATAAATAAAACAATCATTGAATTTGCCAAACAACCTTGAAACATTTTCTGTCAATTTATATTTAATCTCCTTATCATCTCAGCTGTAGCCGTCTCAGCTCAAACTGTCTCTACACAACTGGCTGCTCTGAAGAGTGAGATGTTCACATTCTCATTGCGTATTCCTCTGTTATAAATACTAGTTTATGTGTAGGAAAGGTGTACACATCATTAATCATCATTAATTAATGCATCTGGCTACAGTTGTGGTGCTGTATTGGATTTTGTTTGGGCAGTACAGCTCAGCTGTGGATGCCGTTACTTAGCTTCACAACGACAGTCTGATCTGAATGACTTGGTTTGATTTGGGACAGAGATGCGTGGATATACATCGGATGTTGCTTGTTATAAAATGTTGTGTTATCTCTGACATTCCTTCAATGTATGTGTTAACTGTTTACAATATTGTTTGATATTGTGTTCGATTAAGTTGTCATGGTTTCCCACATATTCATTTATTTGTGACAGCCTGCCAATATGAAAATATCTGCCACTATGTATTAATTGTCTATTTTGGAGCTGGAATGTTCATCAGGAGCATTGTTGGAATAAATATACCATTCAGTTATTTATTGCACAGATGGAGCAGAGGGATACCAGGAGCAGCAAAAGTGAAGCTTAACCCTTTGCCATTGTGCTGGCTCTAAAAAATGTTCTAATTTGCTCACCTCTGCAGCAGTTGCTCATTTCATCCATCTATCTGATGGATCAACTAATCAATTATCCACCCTGTAACTCAAAACTCTACAAACTGCTGCTGAGGAAAAAATTAACCCATGAAAGTCCCACCTGTGCTGTGTCCACGGACCCACAAAACCTTAGAATTTATAGAGGGGGCACAAAATTATACACAAGATCCAAAAGGACACACATGCAAGAAAGTTTGCAACTCCCCCACTACCCCCGCCCCTCCCCTGCCTCCTCGTCAGCTACCACCAGGTGAGCTTCTGGCAGTTATACCGGCACTATGAGTGTTTGATGAGGATCACCCAGATGCATCATTAATTTATATCTCAGTAATGGTAGATTCATGGTTCTTTCTTAATGGACCTCATGCAAGAACCACATGGCTCGTTTGAGGGAATTAAACAAATTTGTGTCATTCATCAATTTATCTGTATTTAGAAATTTCTCTTGGGTACAAATTCATATGTGGTTCAAGAGCTGTAGCTGAAGTCATGAACATGGGAAAACACTAATTTAATGTAAGTATTGTAATGCCTTAATGTGAATGAATTTGGAGTTTATGATACTGAATCTAACAAATAAAATATTTAACTAAGATAAACTCACTGCATAGTTAATATTCTCTTCACCATACCAGCATGTTATTTTGTATTTTAGGATTTTCATTTTTGGACATATTTTGGACAGGACTTGGATATTTCAATGGTTGTCTCAGTCAAACAGTCTACTTCCTCTGGGTCTTACTGCATGTCTCTGTCTAGTATCATCCTGTTGCCCCTGACAGTATAACATCACCCACTGAGGGCTGGAATATCCTCTGGTTGATTATTTCCATCACTCTCACATCCACTTGAGAAACATCTGTCTTAGATCAGCCCTACATGTACCAGTCTCTTCAGGCAGAAGGACAAGGCATGGTCAAGATTCTGTCAGAGCAGGGATAATGATGATTGGGAAGTGTACCAATAGTTGAGAAATATGAGCAAGACAAAAAACAGTCATGCAAAATCTAACTACTAGAAAGAATGTCTCACTGACGATTTTAAGAACCCTAATCAATTCTGGAACAAAATCAAAACCACTATTATCAGATAAACATTCTATTTATAAAAGAAGAGTTACAAATACAATACTACATGACTCTCCATCCATTTCTGCTCTGTCTGTTCTACCCCATTACTTGACTTTTACTTAACTGCTGGCTCTCTTGGTAATAGTAATAGTTTTTGGTAATGGTAATAGTTTTTTTTTTTTTTTTTTTTTTAAATTTCAGATTGCTATTAATGAATGAAATCCATCAAGTGGTAATGGACTTAATGGTATAGAAAACCAGTTTAGCAAATTGTCTTCCCATGTACTGATGTATCTACTTGCTGCTTAATTCAACCTTTCTTTGTCTACTTTTGAGTTACTTGCTATCTAAAAATCGGCATGCGCAACTCTGTCCATTATATGTCCTTTAGCTAAAGTCTTTGAAAAATTCATTTATAATTAACTCTCACATTATCTCAATATCAACAATATCCTGGCTGGTCCAAGGTGAGCCTGAGCCAGCCCTAAATATAAGCTCTATCAGAGAGGAAAGTCTTATGTCTACTCTTAAATGTGGAGACGGTGTCTGCCTCCCTGACTGAAACTGGAAGATGATTCTGTACAAGAGGAGTGTGGTAATTAAAGGCTCTGGTTCCTATCCTACATTTGGAGACTTTAGGAACCATAAGTAACCTTGCATTTTCAGAGCGCAGTGATTGGGAATTATGAGCCGGGACAGATAAGATGGAGCCTGACCATTTAGAGCTTTGTAAGTGAGGAGAAAGATTTTAAATTAAATTCTGGATTTTATGGGGAGCTAAAAAGAAGCTAAAAAATAGCAAAGAAGCTAAAAAATAGGATCTCTCTTCTTGGTTCCCTTTAGTACATGTACAGCAGTATTCTGCACCAGTTGGAGAGATTTTATAAACTTGTTAGAGCAGCCTGATAATAAGAAATCACAATGATCAAGCTTAGAAGTTACAAATGAGTGTTCTAATTTTTCTGCATCTGTTTGAGACAGGATAAGCCTAATTCTTTGCATTATTATGTGAAAGAATGCAGTCCTTGAAGTCTGTTTTATATGGGAGTTAAAGGACAACTCTTGATCAAATAATACTCTGAGATTCCTTACAGTGGTGCTAGAGGCTAAGGCATCAAATTCAGAATAAGTGCATGTTTACAAAAAACAATTAAGTTTATCAGTTTAAACATTAAATATTTTGTCTTTGTACTGTATTCAACTGAATATAGGTCAGAAAGGATGTGCAAATCATTAAATTCTAGTTTTACATACACAGTGACCCAACTTTTTTAAAATCACGCTTGTATGTAAGGACTTCTGTAGGCCTACCAGTGTGTGTGTGTGTGTGTGTGTGTGTGTGTGTGTGTCTGTATTATGAACTATGTGTATGGCTTGCAGCTGTTGGCTCAACACATGAGGCAAACCATGTATTGTGAGTGTGAATAGGGCTCAATGGCAGTGCAGGGGATTAGCATGAGAATGGTGTGTGAGTGCTGGAAGGCCAGTACTTCATTTCTGTCAGTGCAATGCTCCCGTACCTCAGCCCTCTGCTCCTCCTAACACTCAGCTGTGGCTCAGCTCGACTCTGCAGCCCTGTCATTGCTGCCTTCCTCTCGCTGCTTCTATCTTCCTCACCTCTTGTCTTCCCCCTGGCTGAAGCTGGTGACCACATGGAGAATAACCACACCTTCCTGTACTTTGCATATGGCAGCAACCTGCTGAAGGAGAGGCTCCAGCTCAAGAATCCCTCTGCAACAGTGCATTGTGTGGCCAGGCTCAAGGTATGGTCTGATATCGGGAGCATCAGTGTTCTGCCCCATATGCGCTGTACACCCTGACAACGTCTTTTTTTTATTTTTCAGGATTATAAATTGGTGTTTGGGAACCATAAAGGCCTTGCCAGTGACCGGTGGCATGGAGGTGTGGCCACTATAGAGCACAGCCCAGGGGATGAGGTGTGGGGTGTAGTGTGGCGGATGAGCATGTCTGACCTGGAGTCTTTAGACAGGTAAACTTATCATTTATTAATGTCTTTATTGACTGCTCCTGGATTCCTTTGAATTTACTTGGATTACTTTGAACTAAACTGACATCCAGTGTGTGTGTGTGTGCGTGTGTGTGTGTGTGTGTTTTTATCTGCATGTGTGCACACTCTCAGTCAAGAGAATGTGACGTTAGGTGCATACAGTCCAGTGGAGCTATCAGTGAAAACAAAAGGCCAGGAGCTCAACTGTCGTACCTACATAATGAACAGCTGTGTGTACGCTCCTCCATCCCCACAGTACCTACAGGTAAGACTGCTTCACCGCAGCCATGCTTTTAGGCTTAATGGAATGCTGGAGAAGTGATTCTTTCCATGCATTTTCAAAAGCCAGAGAAAGTCATCATTCCAAACATTTTCAGTTATCAACAAATCCCACAAAAACCCAAACCAACAATGTTTTAGTCTGTCTCTTAATGCTTTTTGACTTACCCACCCTGTCAGTGCCCCACATCTATTGGTTCCTAATGAAGATCACTTTAAAAACGTCTCACAAATATATTTAGTTTCATGTTTTTAAAAAAAGACTCAATTGTTTCCTATTGTTGGCATTAGTTACTAAATGAGCGGATAAAATAATGCTTTTATATGAAACTATTTACAGTAGTGGAAAAAGAACACAGATCCTTTACCTCAGTACTAAGTGCCAAGGTCAAGTCAAGTTAATTTTATTTATAAAGCAAATTATCACAAAACACAGTTTGCCTCAGAGGGCTGTACAGCATATGACATCCCTTTGTCCTTAGTCCCTCACATCGTCTAAGGAAAACCCCCAAAAAAACTGTAATTGGGGGGAAAAAATTGTAGAAACCTCAGGAAGAGCAGCTGAGGAAGGATCCCTCTTCCAGGATGGACAGACGTGCAATAGATGTCTGAATAACAATTAAATTACAGCTATGACAGAAAAGAAAGAGAAAGAGAGAGAGGAGAGAGGGGGAGAGAAGCACAACAATAATGGTAACAATAGCATATCATATAACAATAGTGACAGACGTAAAATGCATGTATTACTTCTCTGACATGTAGTGAAGTAGAGGTATAAAGTGAAATAAAAATGGATATACACAAGTATGTCAAAATGTAGGTGCAAGTACAGTTGTGTAAATCTTCTTTTCAGCAGCGGATGAATCCACATTTGCTGCTCTAGTGAGTATTTGTTGTAGCAGGATGTAGTATGTATTAAGTTAAATTAAACTACAGTGTGTGTGTTCATGATTATGAAGGAACATTTCACCCAGTGACACAGTGTGGCTCACTGATATGTTTTTAACAATGATGGAGCTCTTTGGCACCGAGGAACAAGATTGATCAGCCTGTAGATACACATAAAAACTTGTTAAATTCATTTAATGTTGGTTTTGGTGTTTACATGGAATTTGTTGACAAGAGGAAAAAAATAGACTCAGTTACCAGTTTATCAGCTACACCTTGTTAAAACTAATGCAGTCCAGTCCAACAGTTGTGTAATAAATCCTTTATAAAGGTTGTGATGTTCACATTTTGCTGGAGCTGTTGATTCAACTGTATTCAACTGAAGGATATTGTGGTACAGGTGTTTCTATTATTATGTCTACCCCATCATGTCAGTCAGGGGAGGCTGAACAACAGACACATCAGAATGAACAGAACTCTCTGAATAAATGCTGCAGTTATTGTGGGTAAAGGTTCAATCAGGAGCAGATTTATTTTTGTATTTTCAGAATGAAGCACTGTGATTCCAGAATATGTAGGGCATAACTGTAACAATCTTGATCATTATTCCCAACGACCTCCCTATGATTTCTGTGTGATACTATAGCACAATATTAACCCTAACCCTGAACTGGAGAAAATGTTGGCAAAGTATTTACTTTCCTCCAAAACAGATCTGGCAAAACCATTTAGTAGTACACGAACTTTATTTTGAGTAGTCAGAGTTTACCAAAATATGCACTAAGCAGGACATTTTACGTTTACTGCAACTTACAGTTGTCAAATAAACTTCACGACATATATCAGTCAGGTCCTATACTGTAGTATTAAGTGCCATTTAACATTTCAGAATGAGGGAACGTGAAAAGGGAAAAGTGAAAAATAAATAACTAGTGTCCATAACAAAATCTCCATACAGAACCAATTAAATGCAGAGTTTCAGTGGACAGGGACAGCTCACACAGGACAGCTCCACTTGGGGCTGCAGTAAACAATAATAATGTCATTCTTGCCTGATTCAGCATCAGAGTTATATTTTTAACCTGTGACAGTGAAATTGTGACTCTGTCACCATGAATGGATGACATTGTAAAGGTTTTTTAATGGAGCTCTCTCACTCTGTGATTCTTTGTGAACATGGCTGTCTCATGCTGTTGTTTTGAATTAGAAAGACAAATGAATCGGGTCACCTATTCACTCCTACCCATTTCTCTCTGTGAAGCGTCTGGAATAGGGATCAATCTGCTCGCCTGACCATGTGATCAACAGGTCAAAACAGTCAGGACACACCCCCTCTGCCATGCTACATTTTACAGATCTGACAGCTGGTAATCTAGAGTACCAGACTGTTCTTTTGCACATGTGAGAGCTCCAAACATGTGTGAGAGAAAGGCAGCATGCAGAGAGGGACAGCGTGGCTTTGTGGTCACAGCTTTGTCCTCTATAGTGTATATGCAAGAGTCCACTATACTGTTCCCTCTGTTCTGCTGGGCCTTGTCTGTGTGAGCTGCTGCTGCTCTCAGATTTGCTGTGATCTTTGGTTCTGATACGGTGTAGCTCACATGGCTCTTACATACAGAGCATTATGAGTCCAGCACAAAACAGAGGTGGAAAGGCTATGTTTATCTGCTCAGTGCTCCCATCCAGTAAATAATCCAGTCCTCCAACCCAGTTTTTATGATCACACTACATTCTCCAACACCTAATATATGAGAACATATGAGAATGTGATGAAAAAAAAGGAAACAGCTCCTCGAGAATAGACAACTGTAATGGTTTAAAACTAGAGCTGTCAAGCAAATAATGCCTTAAATCGAGATTAATTGCAGAATTTCAATAGTTAACTGCAATTAATCACATTTTTAATTACATGTTTTCACTTCCATTATTTTTTATTTCAAAACAGTTTTGAAGTCCATATTGACAAGGTAAAGCAATTCTTATAAGGTCTCAATTACAGCAAAAGACTGCATGCGACTAGCATAAAGTGGGCGTGTCTGTAAAGAGGAGACTATATAGGTGATATTTTGAGGTCACAGGTCAAGGGACCTGTGTGAAATGGCCATGCTGTTTTTTCATCGCCAAAATTTTGCCTAACTTTGGAGCATTATTTAGCCCCTTTTCATGTCCTCTGTTTTCATATGAGACCCAGCTCATCACTCCAGCTGTAAAACTCAGCCCAGTACAGCATCTTAATAACTGGAATATTGGCTGACAATTAACGTGATTAAAAACTAATAATGCGTTATGCACGGACCTCAATTCACATTGCGATTAAGACGTTAACGTTGACAGCCCTTTTTAAGACATTTGTGCCTTAGAAATGAAAGACAATTTGGACAACTGACACGTTTTACCATTGACCAATTATTCAACTCAATTCAATTCAATTTTATCTATAAACCCCATTATCACAAAACACAGTTTGCCTCAGAGGGCTTTACAGCATACAGCATCCCTCTGCCCTTAGACCCACACATCGTCTAAGAAAAACTCCCCCCAAAAAACCCTGTAACAGGGGAAAAAATGGTAGAAACCTCAGGAAGAGCAACTGAGGAGGGATCCCTCTTCCAGAACGGACAGACGTGCAATAGAGTTCATAAATAACAATTAAATTACAGTAATGACAAAGAGGAAAGAGAAAGAGATAGGGGAAGAGAGAGGGGGAGAGGGGGAGAGAAGCACAGCAATAATGGCAACAATAGCATATCATTTAACAATAGTGATAGACGTAAAATTACTAAATGCACTCTGTGATAGCATGTGATGTTACGTGCTAATATCGTAGTTGTTGATAACAGTCCCATGCGTATATTAATAGTGGTGGCATGACTCATAATGATAGTAGAATGTTGCGTCGAAAAGGATCACAGCATCTGCGCAACCAAGGCCCACGTCACAGGCTCAGCTTCAGACAGGTCCACACCAATAGCACAACCCAGACCAAAATCAAGGCAAGCCTGAGGTACAGCATCAGTGCAGCCAAAGCACAAGCACTGCCAAAGGCAGGGTCACAGCATAAGCACAGCCATCACCATGATCCAGGTGCAACCAAGATTGCAGCCAAGATCCGGGAAAACTATGAAACAAGGGAGCACGAATGCTCCGGAGAGGCAACTGAGTTAGTTTAAGACAAGAGTGCTTTAGCAAAGAGGAAGGTCTTATGTCTACCCTTAAAAGTGGAGATGGTGTCTGCTTCCCTGACAGAACCTGGAAGATGGCTCCATAAGTGTGGTAACTGAAGGCTCCCATCCTACAGTCCCAGACTTTGGGAACCACACCTAACTCTGTGTTTTCAGAGCGCAGTGCTCTTGAGGGTTGACGGGGAACTATGAGCTGCGACAGATAGGACGGAGCCTATCCATTCAGAGCTTTGTAGGTAAGGAGGAGGATTTTAAATTCAGTTCTGGATTTTACAGGGGGCCAGTGCAGAGAAGCTAAAACAGGAGAAATATGGTCCCTTTTCTTGGCTCCTCTTAGAACACGTGCAGCGGCGTTCTGCACCAGTTGGAGAGACTTCAGAGATTTGTTGGGGCAACCGGATAATAGGGGAGTTACAGTAATCCAGCCTAGAATTAACAAATGCGTGCACTAATTTTTTGGCGTCTGTTTGAGACAGGATATGTCTAATTTTTGCAATGTTATGCAAGTGAAAGAAAGCCGTCCTTGAAGTTTGTTTTATATGGGAGGCAAAAGATAGATATTGATCGAGTATAACGCCAAGGTTCCTTACAGTTGTGCTAGAGGCCAAGGCAATGCCCTCTAGAGAAATTATGTTATTAGAAAACGAGTTTCTGAGGTGTTGAGGTGGGGCCAAGAACAATAACTTCATTTTTGTCTGAATTTAACATCAGGAAATTGCGGCTCATCCAGGCTTTTATGCCCTAAAGGCATGCTTGTGCTTGCTAGTCTAGATAACTGATCAGTTTCATCTGGCTTCATAGACAGATACAGATGCGTATCATCTGCATAACAATTGAAATTTACATGAATGTTTTATTTTGAAGCCAAGTGGTGGGTGAAGTACCTTAAAGCCATACTTTTAGAATCTTTTAGAATATTACTTGAGTAACAGTCTTGATGTTTTCTTAAGGTTTTCATACACTGTGGACCCACCACCCACAGGGATATGCATCAGGGCCAGGTGCATTGTGTGGCAGGCAGGAACAGAGACCTAGGTGTACTGACAGCTGGCGTCACAGACTGGCTCTGGGGAGACAGAATGTATCCTTTTTGGATGGGAAGGACACAGAGCTAGTGCGAGATGTGGAGCAGTACTAACTAGATATAGCTGGGCTTTCCTCTACACATACCACTGGTTCTGGAACCAAACTTCTGGAGAGGGGCTGGACTCTTGCCTTTTCCGGAGTTGCCCAGGGTGAGAGGCACTGGATGGGTGTAGGGATACTTATGAGTCCGCGAATAAGCGCTGCTGTGTTGGACCTCTCCCAGGGGAAGGAGAGGGTCATTTCGATGTGACTGCTTGTCAGTGAGAGGAGGTCTCTAATGGATGTTTGTTTGTATGCACCAAACAGCAGACCAGAGTACCCGGCCTTGTTGGAGTCTCTGGGGATGTCCTGGAAAGGCTACCCACCAGGGACTCTATAGTTTTCCAGGGGACTTTAATACTTATGTAGGCAATGATGGAGAAACCTGCTGGGGGACGATTGAACCAGAATTGGTTATGTTTTTGAACTTCTGTGCTAGTCATGGACTGATTATAAAAAAGCTCATGTTAAAGCATGGTGTTTTATGGTACTTGGTACTAAAACACCCTGAGCCAAGGATCAATGGTTGTCTTTGTGGTTGTACTATCAGATCTGTGGCCATATGTCTTGAACAGAAGAAGAAACCAGCAAAGCTGTCAGGTGATCAAGACCAGGTGGTGAGCTGCAACACATGGTGGGGTAAGCAGCCGGACAGACCTAGTGAACTAAGATGTGGAGTTAGGGTGAACTGGAAATGTTTGTCTGAGGCCCCTGTCTGTGAGGTCCATTTGAGGTTGTTTATAGCATCTAATCAGGATGCTTCCTGGGCACCTCCCATTAGAGGTGTTCTGAGCATGTCCAACTGACAGGAGGCCCCGGGGCAGACCAAGAACTTGCTGGAGGGATTATATTTCTCATCTGGCCTGGGAACATCTCAGGATCCCTCAGGAGGAGCTTAAAAGTGTTGCTGGGGAGAGGGATGTCAGGAGTATTTTGTTTAGCCTGCTGCTGCTGCAACCCAGCCCCAGATAAGCCTAAGAAAATGGATGGATGGATGGATGGATGGATAGATGGATGGATGTTAATCAGGGAATGCAGCATTTGGATAAATGTAGGGTGTGTGAGCAAACCTGGTAAAGGCCAAGAGATCTATCTATCTATCTATCTATCTATCTATCTCTCTCTCTCTCTCTCTCTCTCTCTCTCTCTCTATATATATATATATGTTCTCTCTCTCTCTCTCTATATATATATATATATATATATATATATATATGGCCTAAAAATAAAATCTCTATAAAATCTCGGATTTCTTCCAATTTTTTCACATCAAACTTGCTTTATGGTTTTAATAGGTTTTTCCCTCTTTAAAAACAAACTAGTAATGACAAAGAACTTACTCAAAACAAGTTTTGTTTTGATTTTAGCAATTAAAATTAAGAAAAGCAAACTGAAAAATGTAGGGGGCTTCAAGTCAGTATTGCATATTGCATAGTTTTGCATATTGTGCAGTTTTGAGGTTGAAGTATTGAAAATTATCAACCGTCGTTCAACATTAGTTTCATGTTAACGAAGAATGTTGCTGTTTGTGTTAAAATGAGTGGACCACAGGTCTGTTGTAGTGAAGTCGAACCACATCCCTCCAGCTCTTTTCACATGTTCAGTTGTACAGATGAGGCGGGTTGGCTGGTAGCACATAGCTGGGTAGGATAGTTTTCAGCATGTGGATAAGCTCAGGCTTTGCAGCAGACTGTGGTTTGTTCGAGATCTGATGCTACAAAACCAAACCAGTTCCAAAAGACTGATGAGACTGTGCCTTTTTTAGGAATGCACTCTTCATTGTCATTCACACTTGCTATCATGTTGTTGAGTGTGTATCTCTAGAGAGTAAGCGCAGGGAGAGGGTATAGCCCACTTTAAGCTACGGAACTACGGAAGCCCAAAGACAGCAGCGGAGGCAGTTAAAGAGAAAATCTAGATCTCTCTATCTATCTGTCTATCTATCTATCTATCTATCTATCTATATATATATATCTATATATCTATATATATCTATCTCTTATGTATATTTATTTTTATATATATATATATATATATATGTATGTATATATTTATATATATATTTATATATGTACATGTATGTGAGCTGGACAGAACTGGGGGGATTTTTGGCCATCATTATTTATGTGAAAATCAGGACTTCAGTTGAGGACAGTCATCATATTTAGCTTTACCACCACTGCAGGTGATTGTGATGGGAGCAGAGCAGAACGGCTTGCCAAAGGACTACCAGGAGAAGCTGAGGGCAATCAAGACCAACATGTATGAGGGTCCTCTACCCATGATGGCTGAACTGGAGCGAGCCAGAAAGAGAGCCAAAGAGAGGGGCAACCACCGCTCTGATGCCTGATCATGCAGCAAAATCCAGGTCCACTTTTTACTACAAGACAGTCCTCGTAACTCTGTATTCAACACTGTAGCTCAACAAGCTCACCTTAGCTTGCTGCTGAATGCCTAACTTGGCCAGCCTTTATCTCAGCAGCCTGGTCTATGAGTCTGACCGCTGTCTAACACTGAGAGAGTACAGCATTGATGGGTCTGTGGTCTTGAGCTACCTGTACAGATGAAAATAAAAGTCACATTTTGACGGTATAGAGGTTTGAGATCCACCACAAATGTTGAGTGAATACAGATCACCATAAGGAGCAATAATACATTTTCTTCTTGGCTCCACAATCGTGCCTTCATGTATTCATGGTTTAAATATGTTTCAATGCATATTTCTTGCTTGTAACACCACTTTGACTCATGGATAACTAAAATATTCCTTAACGGCTATACCAGTGTTCTTGTACCATTGTGGCATGATACTGCAGTTACGGTATAATTGCACAATGATAAGTCACCTCCGCTCCACAGTACTAATCTACAATAACTGCTTGCCTGAAGCAGGTATGCTGTTATTGCCTAAATAAAGGGAGATGCCCTCAAAACTTTGAAAATTATAAATCAGTGGCTATAATTTATCATGAATGTATGAAACATACAAGACACAAATATGTTCCTTTAATGCTCTATAAAATGTAATATTTGTGATGCTACTTGTCCTATCCAGCATATCCAACTGTAACCTTATTTGAAATATATATTAAAGTGGTTTATGTCTACACAGACACAATTTCTTCTTTGTCATTTCACTTAATTAAACAAAATAATAGAAATGGGAAATTGGGGATCCCAAATTGAGGAGCATTTTAACACAACAGTAAATGCTGCATCCAAAGTCACAAAGTCTGTCATTAAATGGTTTTGATTTGATTTGGTTCAGGGTCTTGCGATTGATATGAAACAACATTATATGATCAATTCAACACAATCTGTTACAGAAGAAGTTACCACCCTTATTTTTTTGCTTTTGGCCATAAATGATAAAAACATCACATGAATAATGATAATAATTGTAACTTGTTAAGTGCAGTAAAGTTGAGTTTAACTCGGCTCCACTAACACACATCGAACAGCACATGGGATAAGTTAACTTTCAGGACTTTCAGTAAGAAACACAGCGATGGCAGAAACTCCAGGAAAACGAGTGTTCTCCCATCACAAGCAACTCCCAGAAAGAAGCAACTTTTCACGGCAAAGAAAAGAAACGATGTATGACAAAGCAAAACCAGTGTAAATATTCGTGGGGCTTCCAACGCTGGAGACAGCTCTTGGAGAGTAAAAAGATGCAGTTTGATGCAGAACTTGAAACATTTCTTTAGACTGGTAAATAACATCTGATGTTGGTTAAATACTATAACATATCTTTAATGCAACTAATGACAAAACAAACTGTGGGCTTACAGTTCACCATAAACTTTCACTTTTTTTATCAGGGTGAGTGGTGGGTACAGTATCAGTGCAGCCACAGCATTAGCACATCCAAAGGCAGGGTCACAGCACCAGCACAGATAGCACAGGATCCGGGAAAACTAGGAAACAAGGGAGCAGGAATGCTCTGGAGAGGCAACGGGATTAGCGTAGTGCAGTTCAACAGACCCAAGGTGGTGAGCAGTGAAAAGGATAAGCACACAATGAGGATCCTAGAGTCACTGATCAGCAATTATGACTTAAATATGAATGCCAGAGAGCAGTAATAGAAAAGAAAGAAAGAGAGAGGAAGCAGAGCCAGAGTGGCAGGTCTGAACGTCCTCAAAACCACCCCCCGCCATATTGGGCAGAAAACTCTGCCACCTCCCCCTTGAAACTTGTGCTCCAGGAATATACACACTAACGAAACTAGGGTCACTAATTAGCTATTATGGCTTAAACATAAAGGTCAGAGAGCAGTGTTAGCCCCCACTGCTCTCTGACTCGTATAGAAAGTCCCCCGGCAGGTTAAACCTATGTCAGCCTAACTATGTTCAGGTCCGGGCAACCTGAGCCAGCCCTTATTATAAACTTTATCAAAGAGGAAGGTCTTAAGTCTACCCTTAAAAGTTGAAACGGTGTCTGTCTCCCTAACCAAAACTGGAAGATGGTTCCATAAGAGAGGAGCATGGTAGCTGAAGGCTCTGGATCCCATCCTACATTTGGAAACTTTGGGAACCACAAGTAATCCTGAATTTTCAGAGTGCAGTGATCTTGAGGGTTGGTAAGGAACTATGAGCTGTGACAGATAGGATGGAGCCTGACCATTTAGAGCAGGGGTGGGGAACTTTTTTCCCATGAAGGGCCATTTCAATTTTTATGAAGTCCTCCAAGGGCCATACTAAATTTCTGAACTTGTATGATACAATGGTTATAGATTGTGATAGTATGAAAATATTACAGGCCAAGTAAATCTCAAGGCACTCTTTCACAAACTCCTTCTGCATATGCTTCTTATCTATTAATTCGCTCACCACAAAACTTGCCCTCCTAACATCGTTTTTCATCACTGCCGGCGCCACGCCACAAATTAGGCAACATGGCTTGCCTTTTACTTCGACAACAAAATATTGTCTGTCCATTTCTCCTTGACAACGCGGCATTCTGCCTCAACCTTCCTTTTCTTAGCAATTGCCATGACACATATCACTTTGTCAATCAATCCCCGATGTTGTTGCGTGATGTCACCTAACCTCACGTGTTGTGTTCACTGACCCTGAACCTGACTCGGACATGCATAGCGTCAGCGTTATCCCAGAAAAGTAATTACTGTCGATATTTTTTGTTAATATTTATTCTTAGAATTGCGTGGCAGGTTGGATCAGATTGTCTCGTGGGCCATTCACGGCCCAAAGGGGCGGAGGTTCCCCACCCCAGATTTAGAGCTTTGTAAGTAAGGAGGAGGATTTTGAATGCAATCCTGGATTTTACAGGGAGCCAGTGCAACAAAGCTAAAACAGGAGAAATATGGTCCCTTTTCTTGGTTCCCGTTAGAACAGGTCCAGCAGTGTTCTGCACCAGTTGGAGAGACCTAAGTGATTTGTTGGGGCAACTGAAATATAGGGAATTACAGTAATTCAGCCTAAAGGTGACAAATGCATGTACTAATTTTTCAGCATCTGTCTGGGATAGGATATGTCTAATTTTTGCGATGTTATGCAAGTGAAAGAAAGCAGTTCTTGAAGTTTGTTTTATATGGGAGGCAAAAGATAAATCTTGATCAAATAATAAAACTCCAAGGTTCCTTACAGATGTGCTAGAGGCCAAGTTAATGCCATCTACAGACACTACATTGTTAGAAAAGGAGTTTCTGAGGTGTTTGGGGCCAAGAACAATAACTTCAGTTTTGTCTGAATTCAACATCAAGATATTACGGCTCATCCAGGCTTTTACGTCCTTAAGACATGTTTGAAGTCTAGATAGCTGATCAGTTTCATCTGGTTTCATAGATAGATACATTTGTTTATCATCAGCATAACAATGGGAATTTATGTGAGTGTTTTCTAATAATGTTGCCTTCAGGAAGCACATACAAAGTAAAAAGAATTGGTCCAAGCATAGAACCTTGTGGCACACCGAAGCAGACCTTAGTATGCATGGGTGATTGATCAGTGATGTGAACAAATTGGGAACGATCTGATAAGTATGATTTAAACCAGGTTAGTGCTGTTACTTTAAGGCCAATTAACTGTTCCAGTCTGTGCAGCAAGATTTGATGGTCAATGGTGTCAAAAGCTGCACTGAGATCTAAAAAGATTAAAACAGAGATCATACCTGAATCAGAAGCAATCAACAAGTCGTTATTAATTTTTACTAGTGCCATCTCTGTACTATGATGAAGTCTAAAGCCTGACTCAAAGTCCTTGAATAAACTATTATCTTGGAGAAAGTCACAGAGTTGATGAGCAACCACTTTCTCAAGGATTTTAGAAATAAAGGGGGGATTAGATATCGGTCTATAGTTAGCTTAAATCTCAGGATCGAGAATGGACTTGTTTAGAAGAGGTTTAATGACAGCTACTTTAAAGGACGCATTGATTATATCTAATAAAGAATTGTCTAATAAGGGTAAAGCTTCCTTAAGTAGCTTAGTTGGGATGGGGTCTAGCAGGCATGTTGATGGCTTAGATGCAGAAATCAAAGAAGAGAGTCGGCGAAGGACAATGGGGGAAAAATGTTCCAAATAAATTCCAGGCCTTGCTGCCATATCCAGGCTACGTGTGTCCGGGGTCAGGTCAGTTAAGGACAGGAGGTGATGGATTCTATCTCGAATAGTAATAATTTTATCATTAAAGAAACTCATAAAGTCATCACTGCTTAGGGCCGAAGAATACAAGGCTCTATGGAGCTGTGACTCTGAGTCAACCTGGCTACAGTGTTGAAAAGAAACCTGGGATTGTTTTTATTTTCCTCAATTAATGATGAGTAATAGTTTGCTCTGGCATGGCGGAGGGCCTTCTTATACATTTTAAGACTATCCAGCCAGACTAAACAGGACTCTCTGAGGTTGGTTAAACACCAATTTCTTTCAAATTTTCGCGGTTTGTTTCAATTTGCTGATCTGGGGGTTAAACCATGGGGCTAATTTTTTTTGTTTCATTATTTTCTTCTTGAAAGGTGTAATAGAGTTGAGAGCTGATTGCAGTGTGCCGGTAGCATTATCAACGAGACAATCAATTTGAGAATGACTTAAGTTAGTAAGAGTATTCTCAGTCACTGTAAGACATGGTAATGATGTCGATGCAGAAGGAATATGTTCCTTAAATTTAGCCACTGCTGAATCAGATAGACATCTAGAATAGTAACTCTTGCTGAGAGGATTCTCAGGGAAGACTAATAAATCTTCAATATCGTTGCCGTATACTAGGACAACATCTAGGGTGTGGTTGTAGCGATGGGTGGGTTTATGTACACACTGACTGAAGCCAACTGAATCCATAAGTGTGGAGAAAGCAGAACTAAAGCTATCACTATTAATATCCATGAGAATGTCCCTTAGGATAATTACTTTGTCTGATTTAAGCACTAAACTTGATATAAGCTCAGAGAATTCAGATAGAAATTCAGAGTATGGGCCGGGGGTGCGGTATACTATAACAAATAGAATTGGCTGCAGTGTTTTCCAGGATGGATG
Organism: Plectropomus leopardus; assembly: GCF_008729295.1. NCBI lineage: Eukaryota > Metazoa > Chordata > Actinopteri > Perciformes > Serranidae > Plectropomus > Plectropomus leopardus. Next base: position 1,130,096 of record NC_056469.1, on the reverse strand, counting down.
AGAAAGACTAAGGAAAAGGCTTTCAAATGAATTATAGTTTAGCTTAGCTTTAGGGTGAATTGCTGAGCTTGAATCAAAAATAGCGACTCCCCCTCCTCGGCCAGTGTCGCGCGCAGCATGATTATTTATATAACCAGGAGGAGTGGATTCATTCAGGCTAACATACTCATCAGGACAAAGCCAGGTCTCAGTGAGGCAAAATAAATCAATATGAGTATCCAATGTTAAATCAGTGACTTAAAGAGCTTTGGTTGATAGGGATCTAATGTTTAAGAGTCCGCATTTAATTCTCCTGTTATGATGGTGTTTGACAGGAGATGTATTAATCTTTATGAGAATTTTTGTACAACTCCCCTTTTATTTATTTTAGATTTAAACAAAAGAAGTGGTCGGGGGACAGACACCGTTTTTATGACATTTACATTATGGGTGTGTGACTGTGCTAGAGGAAGCTCAGAGAAGCGTGTAAGACTGCGACTCTGAACCCTGGTCCCAACTCTGGGATGTCATGGCTTTGGGCTTCTAATAAACTTGGCCAGATTCCTAGAGAGGAGAGCAACTCCATCCAAAGTGGGATGGATGCCATCCCTCCGGATAAAACCAGGTTTACCCCAAAAAGAGTGCCAATTATTTACGAAGCCCACATCATTTGCTGGACACTTCCTTGACAACCAGTGGTTGAGTGATGATATGCGGCTCATCACTGGTCACATTGGGGAGGGGTCCAGAGAAGATTACGGTATCCAACATTGTCTTTGCGTACTCACACATCGACTCTATGTTAATTTTAGTGACCTCCGATTGGCGTAACCCGGTGTCATTGTTGCCGACGTGAATAATAATCTTACTGTATTTACACTTAGTCTTAGTCAGCAGCTTTACATTTGACTCAACGTCGCCCACTCTAGCCCCAGGGATTCATCTGACTATGGCCGCTGGTGTCACTAACTGTACGTTTCGCAAAACAGAGCTACCAATGACCAGGGTTGTGTCCTCAACGGGTGTGGCACTGAGCGGGGAGTACTTATTTGAAACGGTGAAGGGGGGGGGGGGGGTGGTGTACCGTGGGCTTCGGCTTACTATGCTTTGCTTGGCCCAGCCTCCTGGCTGCATGGGGGTCGATGGGGGACGGCTATGTCGGTCCGCACAGGCTACAGGGGACTTGCTAACTATCGCAGCTTAAGAGGGATTTTCCATGGTGTGGAGCCGCGCTTCCAGATCGCTAAGCCTCGCCTCCAGTGCACGAATAAACTACACTTGTTACAGTTACCACTATTACTAAAGGAGGCAGAGGAGTAACTAAACATCTGACACACTGAACAGGAGAGAACAGCAGAAGAGGGAGAAGAGCAGGGAGAAGCCATCGCTAACCAGAGCTAAAGCTAAAGTAGCTAACGAGCTAACAGTGAGTGAGCGGCTGTATGATTAAACAGAATACAAAAACCGCTGAGAGGAGACAGCAGTGAGTGTTTGTGTAAAAACTCAAGTAAGAGGCAGCCGAATTAAGGAGCAAGTTAGAAGATTTGCTGGGAATCACACGTAGGAGCAGCACAGAGACGCTACCAGAGGCACAGACAGAAGAACAAAAAGAGGGAAAGTATTAATTTTACAGAATTTTGGCAAGATAGTGACTTTATAATGAAATATTGGTATTGGCCAAATTGATTTCTACTGATATCACTTAAACTTAAATTTTTATTTATTCACATTAAAGTGACAAAGTGAACATGTACAAAACATCAGTCTCAAGTTGAAGTATTTTTTCTTATTTTGCAGAGCACTAATGACTATTACACACACTGGAAAGCATTGTATTTCATGTCTCCATCTGCTGGTGGGCCATCATGATAAGAGTATGCAGAATACGGTGTTAATTCCATTACAGAAAGACGTGATGATCACTAAAATTAGTTGAGGAAAAAAATAATGCATATATATATATATATAATATATATATATATATACATAATTTTTTATTAATAAATCTGAATATAGAATGCACCTGAAGCTGTAAACTCATAGTAATGATTCCTAGATGTAGTGGAGTAGAAGTATTAAATAACATAAAAATGAAAAACTTACAAGTACAAGTACCTCAAAAATATGCTCAAGTACAGTACTTGAATTAATTATTTAGTTACTTTTCACCTTTGTGTGCTTAGGTATAACTATGATGAAATTAGTGCTTATTCAGCTGGATGAATGGTGATCGGCCCTCTCTGTGAAAGACACTCAAACACATTTTGTCTATTGCCTCTGCAGGACCGCATTGTGTATTACCACTTCTATGATGACCATAGGAACCCACAGAGATTTAACATTTAACATTCTTGATGACTGTCACATTAAACATGATTGAGCTAATGATTGTCCATAAGTGCTGAAAAGTGATGGTTCATGTAAGTAGAGAGGAAGGGGCTTCAGCCTGTAGTGTTGTTTAGATGAAGAGAATCTCATTGAGAAGATGTGAATCTGGAATGATGTTTTTACACACAGTTTGCTGATGACAGGATGTGAGAGCAGGTGGAAGGCAGAGCCTGTTGCTGTATGGTGCCTATTAACTGGAAAAGCAGGATGTTGAATATTACTTTGGTGTTTGACTGGCTCCAGCTGTCCGTCTCTTCAGTGTCTGAGAGGCCACCATACTGCGGAGAGGCTGTTCTGGTTTATAGAAAGAGGACGCAGTATTGACCTCCCTGAGTGTAAAATTCCATGTCTGTTGACAAAACATGTCCTCCTCAGCCCCCCTCTGCCAGCCAGGCTGCTCTAAAGCATCCCCTCCAGAAACGCTCCTTTCACTTCACACATTTCATTTGTTTTCCAGGCCCCTTAACCACCCAAGCAGAGCTGTGACGAAATCCCAAATAAACATAGCATCTGAGACAGAGGGATGTATCTGGGACAGAAAGTTGTCCTTTCTGTGGGGAACAAAGCAAAACAGATTCTTCTCTGCTGTGCAGCTGTAGCTCGCAGTCATACCATCACATTGTCTCCAGCAGTGCAGAGCAGAAGGCTAAACCCTGGGCACTCCCATCAGGTTCCTGCCACACAGAGTAGGTCCTGCAGTGTACTCACATGTTCGTTTGAGGTTAGAAACCCCCATTTCCTTCTTGATTCTAAATTATTTCAAAAGCAGCAAAGAGAACCAAACCTGTTGTCATTCCCAGGTCATCAAACACCGACACTTTGTCACACCCCTCAGTGACACACAGGGAGCTCTTTAGCGCCTCTATGTGACACAGCACTGAAACACAGTGTAGCATGTAGTCAGTATTCTGAAACTTACACATTAGGTTAGGGAAACAAAATTACTAGGTTATGTTTAGGAAAAAAAACAAAGTTTTGGTGTTATATAAGTACTTGTGTTACGTAACGTGACATAAATACATTACATTGGTGAGTGAACTGATCATGGCGGCAGGTGATTGTGGCTTTTCGGCAGGTACTGCTGCCTCAACTCTCCTAAAACAAACTGCATATGGGACCTGGGACATGGCGATCGTGTTTCAAACACATCAAATCCGAGGAATTATCACAGCTAGTGATCTTGGCCCTCTATCTGTTGGTTCTCATTGTCACACAAATGTGGGGTAACTGGTCTGCTGTATGTCAACGCTCATCACCACGTCACCTCACCGGGACACCTCGCCGTACCACTTGATTCGTGAAATCAGTACATCATATATTCCAACTTTCTGAATGATGGAAAGCACCTGCCCGGTGTAGGCAGCGTGAACAGTGTGGACAGAAAAACAACCCGAGTCCCAACAAAACTGCGTTATTCCATATTTTTTTGTACCATCCTCTTGCTATATGGAGACATTCACTTAAACTCCGGACCTGCTGACACTTGGCAATCGCAACATGTGGATCCTTTGCAATTAGCTGTTTCCCATGGACCTGCAGCAAAACCGGTGATCTACTGTGACGCTCTTCCCGTAGGATCGCGAGGTAACAATCCTCCTGACAAACTCAGTGTCTGAGCATGATATTGGCCAAATGTTGATACAAGCTGGACCATGTATCAAGACAAATGCTCCACAGACTACCACCTGCTCTCTAAACAACATCAAACAAAACAGTTTGAGACTGTTAACCAGCCTAGCGTATTATGGAACCCAAAAACAAAACCGAAAGGCATCTTTGGTGGGCATTAAACATACGTAGTGTCATATCAAAGACTGAGCAACTTGAACATTTATTAACAGATTCCAACCTTGACTAGTTGTGTCTCACAGAAATGTGGTTAACTCCTACAACTCCTTTATCTGTATTTAATGTCCCAGGTTATAAGGTGTACAGATAAGACAGAAGTAAAGCGAAGGGTAGTGGGGTTTTGATTTATGCTAAAGAGAGCATTCAAAGCAAGCAAACTGATATTCATGAAAGCACATTGGAATGTGTGGGGGTCACTATTACATTATCCTCTGAAATGTCTTTTGTTGTATTTGCATTTTATCGACCTCCTACTGCTACAAATGATTTCTTTGATGGTCTATCTGTTATTCTTAAACAACATGAAGGGAAAGAAATTATACTTATGGGTGACTTCAACTTATATTGGCTTGACACAGCATGCAGGAAAAAGCTGAAAGATATTACCAAAGCATTTCAGATACAAATGATACAAATGATAAATATACCCACAAGAATAACAAAAGTCTCCAAAACCCTACAACTTGATTACTGGTTTGTAAGATCATAATCTTACACTAGCTGCTAGGAAACTGACAAAATCACAATGTAGGAATCAAAATTCAATGAAAAATAACCCCAATATATCTTTTATTCCAAAGAAAGATTTAGCACTCATTGAGAATGAAATAAAGCAAACAAACTGGAGTAACACTATTGAAAATAAATCCTGTGAGCAAGCGTGCAATGATTTAATGTCAGCTTTTCAACTAAATTTTATCAAAATATACAAAAACAATGGCCAAGAAATCTAATGCAAAACAGAGTCTGCCTTGGTTTTATAATACTCTTTGGGAGTTAATGAAAAAAAGAGATGCCTCTCTAAAAAAGATTCTAAAATTGGGATTGATAGAGCCTTGTATTCCTTCGGCCCTAAGCAGTGACGATTTTATGACTTTCTTTAATGATAAAATTATAACTATTCGGGATAAAATCCATCACCTCTTGCCCTTACCTGACCTGACCCCGGACACAGACAGCCTGGATATGGCAGCAAGGCCTGAAACTTATTTGGACCGTTTCTCCCCCACTGACCTTCATCGACTCTGCACTTTGATTTTTGCGTCTAAGCCAGGGGAGCTCAATACGTCGATCACGATCTACCAGTCGATCGCAAAGGTAGTATTGGTAGATCACATGACATTAAAAAAATAGACGTATATAGACGTGTCTTTTTTTTTTTGCGATAGGCTTGACTCTAGTCTATAATCCAGCCCGTCAGTTGATTGACATACAGGGCAGCCAGTCAGATGACAACTGAATTTTTCTGACCTTTAGGTGACCGTGCATGTGCAAACAACGGCGCTAAGTGCAGCAAAACTAACAAGCTAGTCAGCGAGTTACCTCCAATTTTAAGCCCTCGCTTTTTTCTTTTAAACTAAAGAAAGCTTATGACCATCAAAAATGAGTGGGGTTGCTGGACCAAGTAAGAAGACAAAAACGTATCACTTTCATACGGCAGAATGGGAGGTGGACTTTTTTTTCACGATGTCATTTTGTAAGTGCGTTTGCCTCATCTGCCAGTCTGCCATCGCAATACCAAAGAAGGAAATGTGGAGCGGCATTTTCGGACTGTTCATGGAAAATACGACACCGACTTCCCGCCAAAAAGCGAGCTGAGAAAGAGAAAGGTGAATGAACTAAAATCCCAGTTGTCCGGACAGCAGTCATTTTTCACACAACATACTTCAAAAGCGAAAGCCGCCACCGAAGCATCGTTCCGGGTGAGTCACATCATCGTTAATAACAAGAAGTCCTTCCAAGACGGAGAGATGGTAAAAGAGGCATTCGTTGAAGCAGCTGACTCATTGTTCCGAGACTTTAAAAATAAGGCAGAAATATTATCTTCAATCAAAGCTCTGCAGCTGTCAAGAAGTACAGTTACACGGCGCTGTGAAGCCATGGCTGAGGATGTAACCCAGCAAATGTGGAAGGACATCGGAGATTGTGAGTGTTTCTCACTGCAGTTGGACGAATCTACTGACGTGAGTGACACAGCCCAGATGTGCATTTTCATTTGTATGGTGTTTAGTGATATCACTGCAAAAGAGGAGCTATTAACAGTACCTTCCCATGAAAGAACACACGCAAGGAGAGACATATTTCAGTCGTTTAAAAACTTTATTGAGAAAACTCAGCTCCCAGTATACAAATTGGTGTCTATCACCTCAGATGGAGCACCCGCAATGGTTGGCCACGTGAATGGATTTATTGCCAAGTGCAAGCAGGACGATGCTTTCCCAGACTTCTTGAATTACCATTGCATAATCCACCAACAAGCGTTATGCGCTAAAATGCTCAACATGAAAGAGATCATGGATGTGGCAACGAAGATCGCCTGTTCTATTCGAGCCAGATCTCTTCAAAGACGATTATTCTGTACACATCTGGAGAAGGCTGACTGCAACCACTCTGAGTTGTTGCTACATACTGATGTGAGATGGCTTAGTCGAGGGAAATTCCTGCAAAGATTTCGAGAGCTCTGTCCGGAGATTAAGGAGTTTTTCTGTGTAGCTGGACATGCAGAATACAAGCAACTAAATGACGGTCAGTGGCTGTTAGACTTGGCATTTTTAACCGATCTGACAAACATGTTGAATGTCCTTAATCTAGAGCTGCAAGGAAAAGACAAAACAGTGATCAATATGATCAGCTCAGTTAATGCTTTCAAACGAAAGATGCAACATCTCTCCTCAAAGCTGCAGCGCCATGATTTGTCAAATTTCCAGAACCTGGCGTCAGAGCTGGAGACGCAAGGGAAGGCCTGTGTGCAACTTGACAGTGCATGCTACACGGAGCAGATTGACAATTGTCTGTCGGAGTTTGACAAACGCTTTCAAGACTTTTCTTTGCTTGAGCCAGTCGCTACATTCATATGCTATCCTTTTTGGGAAGATGCTGAGGTTGATTCACTTGCATCAAAAATTGCAACACTGTTTTACCTGAACTCTTCTGGAGTGGAAGATGAGATTTTGACTCTTCAAGCCGACATTGAGCTGAAGTCAAGAGCTCATGGACAGTTCTGGAACTTACTCACAGAGGTAAAGTACCCTAACATGAGGAAATGTGCTACCTCCTTGACTGCATTATTCGGCTCTACTTATTTATGTGAGTCAGCCTTTTCCCACATGAAGATCATTAAGTCCAAGTACCGTTCCACCATGACTGATTAATGAACATTTGGAAGTGTGCTTGAGGCTGGTTGTCAGTAGCTACTGTCCGGACTATGCATCCCTGGCTGATTCAATTCAGTGCAAGTCATCAAAGTAAACTCAGGTAATTACAAAAAATGTTCATAGTTTATTATGTTGTGTTGTGCAATATTGGCTCATGCGGTTATGCCAGGTACATCAACATACATTGTACACATAAAGAATCCTCAATATATTTGAAAATAGATATATGTTTTGCATTGTTGTAGTGGGGTAGATAATTGTGACTTGGTCATTTTATAAGTAGCTCGCATGCTGAAAAAGTGTGAGCACCCCTGATCTAAGCCATCAACATGCCTGCTAGACCCCATCCCAACTGGGCTACTTAAGGAAGTTTTGCCCTTATTAGACAACTTTTATTAGATATAATCAATGCGTCTTTATTAACAGGCTATGTACCTCAGTCTTTTAAAGTAGCTGTCATTAAACCTCTTCTAAAGAAGCCCACTCTCAATCCTGAGATTTTAGCTAACTATAGACCGATATCTAAACTCCCCTTTATTTCTAAAATCCTTGAGAGAGTGGTAGCTCATGAACTCTGTGACTTTCTCCAAGATAATAGTTTATTTGAGGACTTTTAGTCAGGCTTCAGAGTTCATCATAGTACAGACGTATTTATTCTGACACAGGTCTGGTCTCTGTTTTAATCCTATTAGATATCAGTGCCGCATTTGACACCACTGACCATCAAATCTTACTGCACAGACTGGAAAACTTAATTGGCCTTAAAGGAATGGCACTAGCCTGGTTTAAGTCATACTTATCAGATTGTTCCCAATTTGTTCACATCAACGATCAACCCTCCGCACATACTAAGGTCTGCTTTGGAGTGCCACAGGGTTCTGTGCTTGGACCAATCCTTTTTGACTTTATGTATGCTTCCTCTAGGCAACATAATTAGAAAACACTATAAATTTTCATTGTTATGCTGACGATACGCAATATATCTGTCTATGAAACCAGATGAAACTGATCAGCTATCTAGACTTCAAATATGTCTTAAGGATGTAAAAGCCTGGATGAGCCGTAATTTCCTGATGTTGAATTCAGACAAAACGTTATTGTTCTTGGCCCCAAACACCTCAGAAGCTCCTTTTCCAACAATGTAATTTCTCTAGATGGCATTACCTTGGCCTACAGCACAACTGTACGGAACCTTGGAGTTCTATTTGATCAAAATTTGCCTCCCATATAAAACAAACTTCAAGGACGGCTTTCTTTCACTTGCAAAACAACGCAAAAATTAGACATATCCTGTCCCAAACAGATGCTGAAAAATTAATACATGCATTTGTCACCTCTAGGCTGGATTACTGTAACTCCCTATTATTTGGTTGCCCCAACAAATCTCTTAGGTCTTTCCAACTGGTGCAGAACGCCGCTGCTCGTGCTCTAACAGGATGCAAGAAAAGGGATCATATTTCTCCTGTTTTAGCTTCTTTGCACTGGCTCCCTGTGAAATCCAGGATTGAATTTAAAATCCTCCTCCTTACCTACAAAGCTCTAAATGGTCAGGCTCCATCCTATCTGTCGCAGCTCATAGTTCCTTACCAACCCTCAAGATCATTGCGCTCTGAAAATGCAGGGTTACTTGTGGTTCCCAAAGTTTCCAAAAGTAGGATAGGAACCAGAGCCTTTAGCTACCACGCTCCTCTCCGATGGAACCATCTTCCAGTTTTGGTTAGGGAGACAGACACCGTTTCAACTTTTAAGGGTAGACTTAAGACCTTCCTCTTTGATAAATATGATATGATAGCTGAGCTCCTTTTCCTTCTTTCAATGCTGCCATCTGAAAATCATGCATGTCTGTTAACTGCATTGCCATTTGCAAGCTTAGCTTAGCCCCAGTAGTTTAGCTTAGCCTTACATCTGTGATAGCCATGTGGTACTGTCACTACCTGGGGCTCACGATTATGGAGCCTGGGTCTGTTGAACTGCACTACGCTAATCCTGAGCATTCCTTCCTGCTCCCTTGTTTTCTAGTTTTCCCGGATCCTGGCCGTAACCTTGGCTGTGCCTGACCGTGGTGATAACTGTGCTGATGCTGTGACCCTGCCTTTGGTTGTGCTCCTGCTGTGGCTGTACTGATACTGTGCCCCCCCGTCCTCGTCCTGATCGTGGTCTGGTCCTGGTTGCGCCAATGCTGTGATCTTGCCTTTGGACACCTCCCTATAAAAATATGCATGAGACTCTTATCATCACCCTCAATATCATCATAGAGTGCAATTAATAATTTCACACCTATCGTTATTGTAATATGACGTGCGTCTGTTTCTATTATTGCTGTGCCCCCCCCCCCCCCCCCCCCCCCCCCCCTCTCTTTCCTTTTTGCCATGATTGTATTTCATTTGTTATTTACGACATCTATTGCACGTCTGTCCGTATCTAAAGGCAGAGGGATGTCGTACACTGTAAAGCCCTCTGAGGCAAACCATGTTTAGTGATAATGGGCTCTATAAATAAAACTGACTTGACTTGACTTGATTGCCTAATTTATAAAAGTTTGAGAAACAAAGTTACAATGCATCTTAGAAAGGCAAAGGGAACTTTTTTTCTTGAAACTATTAGAAATGCAAAAGAAAACAGTACAAGACTATGGAAAAGCGTTGGCAAACTAATAGGAAAGGAAAAGTACAGATGTGACAGCATACAGCTCTAATACGGTACTACTCAAAATGACGAACAAATTTTAATGAATATTTTTTAAACTCTGTTGAGTTTTAAAGATGCTTTCAATCAGAGATTCTGAATCCCTTTATGAATATGATGAGGTCAGCCCTTAAAACCTCTTAAGCCCTGGCCATATTTTCAGAAAAAAACAGCTAAAAAGACATACCCAAAGTAAATAAAGAATTACTACACTATAAAAAAGTTCATATGCATGTTCTTGGTGTCCTTGGACATCTAGGGACTTCAGAGAATATATTCCCAGTGTAAAAAATGTTGCATCTGTCACTATGCCTGAGTAAATTGGAATAAACCAGAGGAGAAATGTGAAATTTCTATCCTCGCCTGATTTCCCCCCCTATTTGACAGAGGATAACACTATGCCAACAATGATTCCATGCAGACAGATTGCATTGATTACCTTCAGCAACTCCTTGACTACATATTTACCAAATTTGATAGAATTTGAACAAAGGGCAAAGCCTCCACACAGGTTTTAGTAAGGATATAACCAGGCGGACACTTACTTTGCCACAATTTGGCACACTTTGTGCCAAATTGTGCCAAATTGATTACTTTTCACTTCCAATGGAAACTGGCTGGAAAATACAACTTATGTCCATTAGACTAGTATACTGCCATCTACTGGAGCTTTTGGATATAAAATTTACCTTGTGTCTCATCAATTTCTACCATTGTGCACAATATATGTATATTTTATATATATAATATAAAATAAATGAAAACAACAACAAAATGAATTGCCCTGCTTTATACTGTACTGTGTTTACATATAATAAAATCAAATCAAACTATTTATATTTATATACCACTATTTATATAGCACTTTTCATACATAGGAAAATGCAACCCAAAGTGCTTCACAAGATAAAAACAGAATAAAATGACGAAGCATACAACAATAAAAAATGAAAGCCCGTTCCTCCCACACACACGCCCACACTCCCACTCACACACACCTGCACACACACCCACACTCACACATACAGTAAATAGACTGGTAACATGGCATGGAACTGAGGATATAAAATAAAATTATAAGGGTGTTCAGTAAATTCCAGTTCTGAGAAACACTGGGTGTTTTATCTTCAATCCACACAAAAATTAGCCATTAGAAAGAAATACTTACTCATGAACGGGATCCATGCCAGCGTAAATAATGCCTCTTCCTCCGAGCCGGCATCGTTGTTACTCTCGGAGTCAGACGAGTCGGCAAAATCAACGTCCGAACCTCCCTGAATCTCGGCCAAAATTTCCGCCATGTCCCTCTTTGAATTATAATTTTTCCGTGCCATCGTTTAATGAAATTGATGGAGTTAATGGACTTATGGAGCTAATGACAAACTAAACTAACAACAGGTTGTGACGGGGAGTTGTCGCCAACTTGCGTCCACTCTCCGTTACGGCGCACTGCAAAGCATTTACGCTGCTACCTTTACGCAGGGCTTTAACCTCTGCTGGGTATTGTAGAAAGTTAGGTGTCATTCGATTCAGTTGCTCCCCTTTCAAAGGACTACAAAAATGGCCGCACTGCACTGTGTTGTACGACGATGCAAGGCATTGATTTCCACGGATCGCACGTTTTAAAATCCACGGATTTCACACCATCAAGGTTTAAAATCATCTGTAAATACTTTTGCACTGAAATGCACATCCAACCTTCTTTTGTGATCATTAGAGTATAAAACTTTGATCAACAATTGAAAGTAAACACAGTTGTCTTGTTTACTACTTTTTTTTACTGTGTGTATTACTTCCGGGATTTCTTCGGCCCACCCGTGGGCCGACCGGGCCTTAAGTTACCTGAAATCTCTTACGATAGCATTATTACTCTCTTAAAAAGGAAAAACAAGGATCCATTACTCTGTTCCCCAATGATTCCTGTTTCACTTCTGAATGCTGATTATAAGATAATTGCAACAACTAGACTCAGTCACACAGGGTCTTATACACCCAGACCAGACAGGGTTCATGCAAGGCAGGCTATCTTAGGATAACCTCCACAGATTTTTTAACGTCATATCACATATGCAAAACAGCAGCTTCCCCATGGTGGTAGTAGGGTTAAACGCAGAAAAGGCGTTTGACAGAGTAGAATGGAGCTATCTGGTGGAAGTGCTTCATCACTTTAATTTTGGTCCTGTGTCCATATCTTGGATTAAGCTGCTTTATCAGTCACCCAGATTTCTGATCCTTTTTGCTTGGGGCAAGGAGCTCGACAGGGGTGCCCACTTTCTCCGTATCTGTTTGCTCTTGCATTAGAGCCTTTAGCAATAAACATCAGGTCCCATTATAGCATTGTCGGAGTTACCATCGGAACGGAATCATGTTATATCTTTGTATGCGGATGACATTTTACTGTATTTATCACAACCAGAGCAATCATTCCCAGCTGTATTGGAACTACATAAAAAAAAATTGAATAGTATGTGGCTTTAAAGTCAACTGGGAGAAAAATGGAGTAATGCCTATATCTAACTTGCTCATTGCAGAGAAGATTTAAGTGGAAGTGGGCCGAGAAACACATTAAGTACCTGGGAGTGATCATTTCAAATAAGCTGGAAGAAATATTTAAGACTAACTATACGCCAGTACTTCATGACATAAAAGGAGATCTTAAACGATGGCAGACACTCCCTGTATCTCTCTTAGGACGAGTGAATATATTAAAGATGTACATCTGTACTTTTTTGAGGATCCAATCGTTATTCTTATCTTTTATTTGGAAAGGTGAAGTCGCAAGAGTCTGCATAAGCATTCTTTATCTTCCCTATGAATGAGGTGGGTTTGAGTTACCCAATATAAAATTGTATTACTGGGCTGCCCAGTTAAGACAGCTGAAATAATGATTTACTCAACCCTGTGCATGGGTTAGAATAGAAAACAGCGATGTCTCACCTTTGGATTTAAGTTATGCCCTTTACTGTGGAGTGAAAAACCTTAGGAGACTCACAAGCAACCCAATTATACTCAATTTGGTGAGAATATGGGACTCTGTGCGTATATCAAGTCAAGTCAAGTCAAGTCAGTTTTATTTATATAGCCCATTATCACAAAACATGGTTTGCCTCAGAGGGCTTTACAGTGTAGTGCAGTTCAACAGACCTAGGCTCTGTAATCGCGAGCCCCAGGTAGTGAGAGTACCACATGGCTATTACAGAGCTAAGCTAAGCTTGCACATGGCAATGCAGTTAACAGACATGCATGATTTCTGATGGCGGCATTGAGAGAAGGAAAGGAGAAGGAATATCTCTTTACTTGAAGAAGCCTCTTTCTCCTTAGTGACCCATATGGAATAATACAGCATCGCCTTCCATATTTAGTGATAATATCTCTAAACAGTGGGCAGAAAAAGGCTTCACAACATTTGCCAGTTTGTATGATAATGGAACTCTTCTTTCATTTAAGCAGATCCAGGAAAAATATGACATACCTACATCACAATTCCTCAGATTTCTGCAATTAAGAAGTTTTATTCAGTCTACTCAGCAGACATTGTAAGAACCAAACCCATTGGTAACAGAGAAGATACTAAGACAATCAGCAAAGTCAAATAAATTCATGTCTAAACTCTACCAAGTTCTGCTAGAGGCTTACCCAGAGGACACCCAGGCTACTAAGAAAAAATGGGAAGTTGACCTCAAGGAAGACAGATCTGTGTCAATGTTCAATCTGGATCATACGATTGGAGTCACAAACTTTTACACATTTGGTGAGCTGATTGTGAACTTAATATGTACTTATTTCTGTTTTTTGTTTTTTTTGTTTTCCTTTATCTGTAAGCTGCATCCCATGGTTTTGATTGTATTGTTTGTTTTGTTATGTCTGAGGGCATCCCTCACACAACCGTATACTGTATATGAGCCTTGCCCTGCAGGGGTGTGTCAAGGAGAGGGCATGGTCTTCTTAGTGGCCCGGACCAATCTATATTAGAGGGAACAATGAGCAGGCTTCTGTGGGGGGGATGTTTTATTTCACCGTGTTGTCTGTCTTGCACTGTATTGTGAAAAAAAAGGAAAAAAAACTGTGCAAAAATTGGGTTGGAATTTTCCAAAAATCCACCCTCCTCAACCTTTAATTTGGGACAGATCTGCCTTTATTATGACAGCTACAAATGATAGAAAAGTTGAAAAAATCCTCTTAAACCTGACAAACACTATAACCTCCCCTTTAACTGAATTAATAAACAAATCTATTAATGAGAACACTTTGAAGCCCAGTGCTTTGAAAGCTGCTCTAGTAACACCTGTGTATAAATCTGGTGACAATCAGGAGGTTAGTAATTATAGACCTAAATAGCATCCTCCCAGTCATGTCAAAGGTCATTGAAAAGGTTGTAGCAGAACAACTTATTGCTCACCTTGATTCCAAGGCTTTTTTACATTCTATGCAATTTGGCTTTACGAAAAAACATTCTACCGAACATGCATGTTGCTACTCCCTTGAGGTTATTAAAACAAACCTAGACAAGGAAGAGTGGTGGGAGCCACAAGGGTCTCTTAGGACTGCTGCTTTTCAGCTTATATATTAATGACCTCCCATGTGTATGTAATGATGTTGATTTAGTAATGTATGCTGATGACACTGTGCTGTATGCCCATGGGAAAAATGCTACTTAGGTTGCTATGAAATTAGCAAAAGGAATGCGTTAGGTTGTTGAATGGCTATATAACTCCTGTCTTACCTTAAATGTTGAAAAGACGGTAACCATGTTTTTTGCCAATCGGCACAATCTGAGGGACTGCCCTGACATCTTAGCAAATGGGCAAAGAATCACAAATGTCAATGAATTCAAATATTTGGGTGTTACCCTTGATCCAACCCTTAGCTTTAAAGATCATGTTAAAAGCTGGGTAACACACTGGATTTCAACTTCGCAAACTTTAGACACATAAGAATCTCTCTTACTGTTGAGGCATCTAATATCTATTGAAATGCAATGATTCTTCCACATTTTTTGTACTGCATTACAAGTTGGTCTCAGGCATGTAAAACAGCCTTAAGACCACTTGACAGGTGGTCCACATCATTATATAAAAGGGCCCTTAAGATCCACGCTAAAAAAAAAACCGCGTCAGCATCACCAAATATAATCAAATATAAAAATTTCAAAAATTTGATAATGCACTCAAATCTTTGCCTACTCTTTAAAATCACTCATAATACCACTGCTCCGCCTTTAAAAACATTCGTTACACTCAGCTCAGAAAAAACAACAAGAGTCACTCGGTCAGCCACCAGGGGAGAGTGCAGTATTCCAAAGCGCAAGACTTCATTAGGAAAATCATCTTTTTCTTTTGTAGCCATAAATCAGTGGAATACTCTTCCCACAGAGCTAACATAAACCAACTTTTAAAACTTTTCATGTTTAACTAAATGTTGGATACTGCCACAGCAAACCTGCGCACATTTGTGATTCAGTGTGGGGGAGGCTCAGGAGTCAGGATTGTACATCATTATGCATATCTAATTTATTATTTATTTTTTAATCTTGCGCTTATTTGTGAATATTAGGGGGTGGAAGAGGGCAAACTGGTTTTAGGATGTGGGAATGACTTTGCCCTCAAATTTTTATAATTTTGTGGCTGCAATTTTGTACAAATTTGAGATTTGTCTTGATAAGTTGGGGTGGGATATGGGGATAATAATAATTGTAAAATTTTATGAACTGATGTTTTGTATTTTATTTCATCAAATTCTGTCATTTATGTATTTATTTATTCCACCAACCTGCCCAGGGACTACTACTAAAATAGCAGCTCTGCTAGAACCTGGTACAATGCATCTGTCCTTGTTTTATATAAGGTTAATGTTAATGTTGCTCTTTATACTACATCAGGTACTCTCAGCGTCAAGATTTGCTGAAGGTGGGGTTTTACATTAGAGTTACTTAAAAGTGTGGTAGATTTTATAAAGACACAAAAGGGTGCCTGTGGTGGATATCACACATGGAGTGGTGTGACATAGTGTTATTTGACCACCTGGGAATGCCTGAAGAGCCAGACTTAAACTGTGCATCCATGTGTGCACAGTTGCTACCACATGTACCCTGGATTCTGTTCACCCTCAAGTGTGTCAGGACGACAAATAAGGTCACAACTGATGTGACACAAACTTTTGTAGAGAAACTAATTTGAGCATGTCACTGCTGATTTTTATAAATGTGATCTTATCATAAAAAAATATAGTAACCCCCTTGAGTGTCAAAGTGATTTTTTTTTTTTACTGTTGGTCCTGATCTGTGTCATCTGTGACACCACTGCCATGATCTTTAAAACTGAGTTCACCATATTTGGTTACTGCTAGGTTTTTAAGCTTTTCTCGACTTTTATTTGATCTGGACTCCAGATGCTTGCAGACCAGCTGTTTTAGGACTTCAGCACACACAACCACAATCTTAGTTTTGTCCCTGTTCATTTGACAGAAATTTGCTGCCATCCAGTCATTCATCTTTTTGCCAAGCAGCTGACTAGGGAGTATATGGGTTAGAAGTGGTCAGCTCATATTGCAATGAGAAGCTACGTGTCATTGGCATAACTGTGATAGCTGATGCTTTTATGTGCTAATAAAGAAGCTAAGAGGGAGGAAATATTGGAGTGGAGTGACTGTTACACAAGAGAACCATGGTAGACGGACCCACTGAATTTCTTGGCCTTTCTAGCAAGATGCTGTGAGCTACTGTACTAAATGCAGTACTTGGTATAATTGGTTGGAAATGACAACAAACCGTTATCTCCTGTGCTGTAGTCCAGTCTTTAGTTGAGCCACCTATTCAACTGACCTCCTGTTTATATTCAATTGTCACTTTTATGTAGTCATACACACTATGCCTCTATTTGTCCCTTCGTTGTGAACAGATTTAGTTTTGACAACTGATTCTGTCGTTATTCTTGGGAGGATAGTCTCTATCTGCACTCTAGGCCCCTATAGTATTCCTATATGTACTTGGGCCCCTAACCCCTTACTTATTGTATACAACCCTCTTATTATGTTCCTGTTAAATCTCTGCTTGGGGTTTTGAGAACCTCCTCCACTCATTAACAATTCGACAGTGTTTGACTGTCAGGATATATTTGCTCCAACTAGAATCAAACAGCGGGAATGGAGTCTTCATTCTGCATGAACGGTCTGTCAAGAAAAATTTCTGAAACACAGACTAATTGAATTCCTTAAGAGCTTTCTCATTATGTGTGTATTCAGTGGAGGAGAGCCAGGGCTACAGTACATTCTTTAACCTCTTGATCTCAGATTTTTTCCTCTCATATTTAAAGTTGTGTTAGAGTATGAACAATGTTCACTTTAATACTCAACAATAACTCATAATGTGATTGTTCTTTTAGTTTATTCCTCAATTTCATGAAACAAGAAACAGAACCCTGCCATGTCATACAACCCAAAGTCCTAAATACTGAGCCCCCACAGGCCCTGACAAATATGGTCTCTTGCATGGGGTGGACTCAACAACAGTTAAGTGGGACACAGCAGGAAACCACACGTGGGCCATTACACAAGCAGCTGCAGCACCATCTGAGAGTCATGGTGACCTGCATAGAATCACAAATTTCTTTGGAGCAGTTTGTTTATTAGCTAGAACTTTCATTGAGAACTGTTCACTGTGTAATCCAGAGCAACCACAATGTGAGCTTTTTGAGCTTTTCAAGTTGAATTTTCTGATGCTTGAAGTACTATTCAGATCCATTATTTAAAATGAAAACAAATTATGACAGCATGATGGAGTAATTTCATAATTACATGAGGTCCTCAGGTAATACTAGTCCTGTACAAATAGGGCTGTTTTTAAAAGGGAAGGTGATGTAACACAGTGATAAACTGTCCCAACTTTTTGGATGTGTTGCATCAAATTAAGAGTGAGTGTATATTTAAAAAAAACAAAAACAAATAAACAACCCGCCCCCCCTTTCTCATTTATCAGTTTGTTCAAAGAACATCTTCTGTTTGTACAGTATTAATTGATTATGAAAAGGATTTGCAAATCATTGTAGTCTGTTTAACTCATGTTTTAGAAGGTAGAAGGTAGAAGGCAGATTTACTGGTCACTTTTTAAACTAACATTAAAAAACAAAATTATCCTTGATGCTGCTATACATCTTTGGAGTTGAAGGTTGAGTTGATTAAAATCAGAGCCCTTTAAGAGAGAATGGCATCATCTCCGTTCACTCCAGTGGACCGTTTTTTCACAGCAATGGCGGAAAGTGGAGGCAAGACAAGGCAACTTTATTTGTATAGCACATTTCATACACAGGGCAATTCAAAGTGCTTTACAGAGTAATAAAATCTAAAAACATAATAAAAGATACAGATTTACAATAAAAGAGAAAGAGATAAGATATACAAGTTGAAATCAATTACTAAATGATTAAAAAAGTGCAGAGGTGCAAAGATAAAAAGTACGGAAGCCCTAAGTGGACGTGTTTTTTTTTTTTTTTTTACAAGCCGTTTTCTCAATATAACGACTTAATATCTTGTTATAACGAGATACACTGTAGTACCGTTTCAGAAAAACAAAAGCAGCGCATTACGGAAGGAAATAAACCTGGCGTTACAATCGTTTAAACCGGATAAATCACACGGACGGCAAAACGAAAGTGCTAGAATAATGTCAGTGTTTGGAGAATTGTAACGTTTTATATAGCATATTTGCTTGCAGCCTCCACTGGAACACAACAGAAATGGTCAGAAGTGAACTCTTCTTTGTATGCAGCCTTCAGGAAGGATAACTGTTACTGTGCACTGCTGTGAGGCCCAATACAATCACTAGCTAATAAGCGATAGTGCTCAGGTTTGCTAAAATGGAAACATTTTTGGCATCATGAGCGTTGTTAAGCATTGTGACGCAGACTGCTTTGATATCGTGAGTGCGAACAAAATGGAGGGTATCAAGTCGTTAAGTTGTCTGCTGTAATGTTGTGTGAAGCCGTGCTTAGACTGCGTGTGTTTGGGGATAATGCTGTTAGACTGAGAGAAAGAGTCACTTAACAGAAACGTGGAAGGAATACTGTAAAGCGTAACGTTGTTCCCGAACTGTAACGTGGACAGACTGCAGAATAAAGCCACGATGTTTTGTCGTGAACCGCCTTCACCCGCAGAGAGCTAAAAGAGGAGCAGAGAGCACAACATGAGCGAGCGAGCCGGGGATACCGCGAGCGTTCCCGGTTCCTCCGGCCTCAGCTGCGGCACCGGGCTTAGTCTCAGCGGGGGCAGAGGGCTCCCGGGGCGGGTCAGGAGTTTGTCCTCTCCTGCTCCTCCAGGAAGACTGACGTCTCTCAGGACCAGGGACCTGACTCTGGGGGGAGTCCTAAAAAAGCCAAAGGTAAAGAGTGACAACCCAGAGGGGTGGAAGCATGAATATACATTTTCCTTTATGAAATTTATGCACTGAAAAACTGACACCATGTTAAGTTTGAGAAATAAACAACTGTAATAAACAATTGTGGCAAAATGTTAATACTTTTTCTGACAACATTTTAATGATGAAATTAATGTTATCTGACAAAAAACACCAAATATTATTTTTTTTATTATTCTAGTAAATGTATATTTGATTTGCATATTGTGTGAAACTAAACTGCTTTTCTTAACTCTAAATTTGATGTACATCATGTAGGAAGAGAGAAGGAGAGAGTAGTAAATTATTATATTATATCATTATATTAAATTAGATGGGTTTTTTTAGGTCATATTCTGTTTTCTTTGTTTGTTTTTTACCTTCATTATGTTCTCTTTTTTTTTCTTTTCGCTAATATTTAGGTAAGTTTCTTATCATTTTTTTGTTGTTGTTTTGGGGTTTGTTTGTGTGTTTTCTTAACCTTTGTTCTCTTTTTCTGCAAATTTTTATATTATTATTACATTAATAACACTTTTTTGATAATCAGTTAATGTCCTTGTTTGTTTTTTGTTTTTTTTTAAAAACCTTTTTCCTGTTTGTTTTCTTTCTAATTTTCATGTAATTTTCTTTTAAATTGATACAAATGTCTTGCTAAGTTTGCGGGATGCTTTGCTAAGTTGCTCAGTGTCTCCTTTAAAAAAAAAATAAATCAAGCATATTTTTATCAGGTTTTAAAGGGTTGAACACAGACTGCAGCTTTTATATCAAGTATAATCCATGACATATTTACTATCCTTCAGTTGAAATTACTGACAGCTAAAGGGTACCAGAATCAAACATGATTGCATGTAATATTTATATAGTCAAAACAACTGGGGTCATTTTGACCACAATATAAAATAATTGTAATAGGCCCATTGTCATTCAAACATTTTTCTTTCAATACAAAAGTAGACAGAGACACTGGTCTCAGCATGGCCCCCTGTCAAAATAAAGGTTGAATAAATGTAATTCAAATGTAGAAATAATAGTTTAGTTCTCTCATAGTGGATTAAAAGAATAATGTGACAGAGTTTGCACAGTGAGAAAACACATTTGCTTCTTTCACAGGGACTTCAGGGGTCAGGGTCAGCTTTTAGAGTTACTAAGAACCTTGTGGTTTGATGGCTGCTCTCATGAGTTAATAGGAGGGTCACAATTTGAAAAGATAGTCTACTAGTTGGAAAGAACGTATCATTACTAACATGCAAAATAAGCCATAGTCCTTTCATATTGAATCTGGCAGCTAGAAAATAATTAATATACCACATTGTTGCACCTTTGTTATTAAATCTAAAAATAGACATACTTGGTATTAACAATGTTTTGTGCTTCTTCCTGTTCTCCATTTTTTATTTTTCCAAAAGAAAACCTTTGAGCCAAACGTCCACGCTGTAAGGAAAAGCAAAGATGAGTGAGTGGACATTAATGAGCTCCTCCTTTTAAACAATGAAAGTTTGAAGCATTGCATATTCTCTGCTGTTAGTAAGTAGTGTAAAGCCTAATAGGTATTAATATCGTGTCTGATTTTTCCCCAGGTTAAAGGAGGAGATCCGTGTAGCTCCAAAAAAGGAGAGAAGAGAGAGGGATGAGAGGAAGAGAGAGAACAGAGGGAAGAGGAGAGAGAGAGCCTCAAACCATCCAGTCTCACTCCATCTTTGAACAGGGTCCTGCTGACACCCTTCGCAAATCAGGTTCTTTTTTAATATCCTTTTTTTCTGTTAAATTCAAGCCTGCACACCTGAGGTTTATTACACATACATGACAGGAGCACGCACAATCAACACGTGTCTCTGCTCAGGCTGGCGTGGTGCCACAGACCCGCACGACTCCAGCACCTCTCCTGTATGTAAAGTGGTGAAGAAAGAGAGGACGGACTCAGAGGAGGATGAAGATGAGATACTCAGTAAACTGCAGAGGGATGATGTGAGTACTTCCTGCCAGCTGCCACACCTCAAAGGACAGATTTGCTAATTTTTTCAAGTCTTTCTTCAAACAAGAGTCAGGTGCCCATATGACTCAGTTGTATTAATAGTTTCTCCTGAAGTTCATGTGAAATTTATCTGAGGCAATCTAGTCAGATTAGTCAGTCTGATTAAGTAGTTATCATCCCCACTGCGATATTTGTACAAGATGTCCCCTCTGTGTGGCCATCCCTCCACCTCAGCTCAGCAAGCACAATGTCTATGGAGACACAAATATTGAGTTTGGTACCAAAAATGAACTAATAAATCCACCAATTTATTTGTCACATGCATTAAGGGTTTGGCCAGCGTAAGAATTTTCAACCCGGTTTGATATGAATTCTTAGGGCCTGTTTTAATATTACACAAACTCACAAAATGTGCCTGTCAAAATCAAGCTTTAAAAAATACTATACATTAATATTATTTTCTACTGTCATTTGGTTATTTTTTTAGCCAACATCAGTCCTAATCATGTTAAATGTTCAGAAAATTTCAGAATTTTAACCCTTTAAATGCCATGTATTTGTCATGATGCCATTACGTTTTTAGATGAAAAAAAGCCCACAAAAATGATTTTAATATACTACATGCAAAGTAAATTATTATTTTTTTGATTATCACAGCCTGGGATATGTCAGTGATTAGTAGCAACATTGATCTTTATACATTGTTATTTTTTACACATTGTTATTCAAATACTTACACTCATACCGCTCTAAACACTAAATGCGCTTTTCAAAAACAGGCTATAAAAAATATAATACATTAATATGATTTTCTACTTTCATTGAGTTTATTTTTTTTCACACTGCCTGCTGCCTGTCACATTGTGTAATGTTTGAGCTTTCTGTCCACAGTGGATCCAGTAAATTTGCACTTCTAAATTTTATCAGTTGTGGTCACTAATGCTGTATGTTGCACCCACAGTTCATAGACGACCCAGGTCTGAGGAATGACACCAAGCTGAAACCCATCCAGCTGCCTCTGTGTCAGTCCAGCAGCTTCAGTAAGAGTCAACCTCTTACAACCACCACTGCATGTGAGAGAACCACATCTGACCACTTCTGCTGTCTCACCACAAACAGTGTCACATTACATGTTAACAAGGAGCTCATTGCAGGACACTCACATCAAGTGACATATTCCACACTGTAGAATTTCACAAGTTGATTTTTTTAAATAAAAAAAATAAAAGAAACCAATTGCCTTGAAAAAAATGTAAGTAAATATCATTACAGAAAAGTTCAAGCAGCGCGCACATCCAAAAGTGATAAAAACTAGGTGCTGGACCAAGCAAAAAAAAACAGATGGAAAGAGCAAATAAAGTCTGCACACTAGTGCATGCTCCCATAAAAATGTATTCGATTACCTCCACACGTGTGATGTTTCGGGCATTAGCCATGACATGACATGACATTACACATAACATGACTCAGTGTCTTGAAAGGGATAGTGGGGGTTTTTTGAAGTGAGGCCTGTGGGCCATAAGTTGAGTATCACTGGCCTTTAGTGAGAGATAGGTCAGTGTGAGAGTAGAGAGTGTGTGGAACATGTGGCTATAAAATGACCTCCATGCCTTCCATGTCAGTGCATGATCAGTAGTCATCTGCTGCAGTCTGTTACTGTGCTGACATGTTTTTGGTTGTCCTGTTGGCAGTTCCGGAGAACGCTCAAGTGTTCAGACCTCCATCCTGTCGAGCTCAGAATAGAGCAGGCTACAGCAAAACACAGCTGCCCAAACCAGAGCAGCCGTCTGTGATGGAGCTGCTGCAGGATCTCAGCCTTTCTGGCAGAGAGGAGATCTTCTTCATGCAGTTACCTGACAGCATGCCAGGCACAGTGTCTGGACCGATGACCGACGGCCCTGTACGATCCACAGCAGAGAAACCCACCAAGAAGGAAGGCAAGTCTGAAGACAAGAAGCCTACATATCTACAAGCACGTGTGAGTAAACAGAACAACACTAAAACCGTCATGTTGACACAGCAACATATCTGGAGTTGCTATTCAGCAGAATGTGTGGTGTGTCGCATATAGTACATACATGCAAATAAGTGTCTTTATTTGTGCACACAGTAACCCTTTGAAACCTGGATCGACGTGACTTGTCTTGTACTGCATTCTGACGCCTTCCACAGGCATTTAAAGCGTTTAAGCATTTAAAGCATTTAAACGGGGTGGAGGGTTCTCTGGAGCTGATCTATTGAAAACATGGGGAGAAGACATTATACAACCTGACAAGAAATGTCACACACACTGCAAGACTAATCAATTAATGAGTCGTTAATTTTATATATTAAGTGCTTACAATTTGCAACCTTAACCTATATATAGATAGGTAATATAATAATAATATAATAATGATGAGTGCTTTTTTTTAGGTCTTTCCTTATTTTGTTATATTGTCTTATTTTTATTTCTGCTAGTTTAGTTCTTTTTACCTTTTTACTAATTTTGTGATACATTTCTGGGTAATTTCTTCCTAAATTGCTTTCTTGCCTTTTTTTACATGTTTTTGAAAGAAATTAAGCCAATCTCCTTAGGTTTCAAAAAGGTTAAGTGTATAGCATGGCACATTCAATGGCTCCCCTCTTTGTGATCCTGTTGGGAAACCTTTTTACTCTGTGATATATGAAATCCTCCTGCGGCATGTGGCTTGTAACCTTGTAGAGGAGTTGGGCGTAACCTACCTCGTCTCACAAACAGTCCAGCTGGTGCAGAGAAGAGAAAACCTCAATGCATCAGTGAAAAAGTTTGCACATTGTGCCAGAACAGAGCCCTGTTATCCAAAATGTTTCAGTAGTGCTTCAAAAGAGAAGCTTAATAACAGACGATGTCCCTGTCCAACAGACTGTCTTACATATACACATTTTTGTATAATTCTTTTGGCATTAAATTAGTCAAACATATCAGTTGTTGGCCTTTTCAGGCCAAAAAAAGCAAGTGTCAGTCAGTTACGAATACGTTGTGCGTCCCTGTCTGTCATCAGGAGGCTGCAGTGAAGGATAGCTGTCCTGTGCTGTCACAGCTCCCAGAGGGATTTTTGGGTAAACTGCAGATCAGGAAGTCAGGGAAGGTGGAGCTGAAGCTGGGTCACATCATCATGGACGTCTCTGAGGGAGCTGCATTCTCCTTCCTGCAGGTACTTACTCTGTGTGTGTGTGTGTGTGTGTGTGTGTGTGTGTGTGTGTGTGTGTGCGTGTGTGTGTGTGTGTGTCTGTGCATGCGTGGGTGCATGTGCATATGTGTGTCTGTGTGTCTTGAAAATCCCTGAGAGAGCAGTGTCTGCACTAGTTATGTAAATGCACAAATTATTTTCATGCTGCATTTGTATATTTATCAGTAATTTCTATGTTTGTGTGTATTGGCTAACAATTTGTGCAAATTGACCCCTCTCAATAAAATACCTTAAATAAAAAAGCCCTTTTTAGTTACACAGCTTGCTCATGAAACTTTTAAAAACAACAAAAAAGAGCCTGCCTCAAGGAAGTGGTATATTTAAAAAAAACATAGCTAGATCATATTCTTTAAAAAAATACAGTAAACAATTGTAGATTTTTTGAAGCCGCTTTTAATATTTTTTGTAGGAAAACATGTACAGTAAGTAACCCTTTCAACCCTTTCTTGTAAGAGACTTCTAAGAGTTAGTCAGTTTTGTTTATGTTTTTGTTGATATATGCAAAAATGGGAAGATGAGACCTGCTTTGTGTTGTGATGGTGTCTTGTAATCCCATATGGGATGGCCCAGAGTCTGGCATGACACAGAAATAAAAACTAACTAATTAGTATAAACTCTTTTTACCAGTTAGTCCTTTTACTCTGGATTTTTATCCATGTGGGGTTACTTTTTCTCCAGTGATGTGATTGGTCAGAGGTCAGGGGTTTGACAGGTTGTTATCCCACACCCTGCTGCTGCAAGGCACTCTAACTGTTCAGTGTGAGTAACCATGGTGATTTATCCCAGTAAAAAGTAAACCAGCTTTACAAACCCAGTGTTAATCCTGAAGTTATCTCGCTAACTCCAAAGCCTGCTTTGTAATCCAGACCTCTGATGATCTCAATCAGTAATCCTGAGTCAGTATGTGATTAGGAAAACAAAGCCATTCTGTCACTGTTAATATAGCAGCCATCTCTCCTCCTTCCTTCTGCAGCAACTGGTGTCTGTGCGTCTGTCTGATGGTCGAACTGGAGAAATGATGGTGTTGGGAAACGTCCACCACAAACTGGTCTTATCTCCCGACTTCCAGGCTTTACTGAGAGAAGCTGCAACACAGCAGCAACAAGGACTTTGAGGATGTCTCATTGACTGCACAGACAGTCAACAGCTGAACAGTGGACTCTGTGACATAAGGACATATTAGTTTGAGTATTGTTGCATTCCTGATCCTCACCAACAGATGAGAGTAAAAAGGAACGTCTGTTCTCCATACCTCTTCTCTGAGTTTTATAGGCAGCTATGTACAGTAGGTGACCCTCAGTAACCTGTTTTTATCATTTTTATGCTTTGATTTAGTTTTTGTTGTTTAACCTCCTGTGAAAGCAAAGCATTCTGTCAGAATTTGAATGAGGTTTTTCCCTCTGATGTGAAGACACTGCCACATGTAACCTACCCCCATGAGGACCATTGCAGCTGTTACCTGATCTCAGACCACCATTTACACTCGGTCAGTCCTACACACACCAGCAGAGAGCAGGAGACTCACTCAACACCAGCATAAGTCAGCACCCAGAGAAACAGCGAGGACATTCACACCCATCATCAGAGACCATACCTGAGCAGAGACAGATAATGTTATTGTGTGTGTGGCTCAGGTTCCAGACTTTGGTCAACAAAACCACAGAGTCATTAAATTATTACCTGACAGGTGCTTTGATAACTGAACTTTAATATCTGCACTGAGCTCCTGTTATTCTCATCATGTGTGTGATGTTTAGTTTTCAGAAGGTCAAATGGTGCAAAGCACACATACTGCAGTCACTGTACTGATGCACAGCTGCAGTTTGTAAGTTATGTTGCATTTAACTTAGATATAGTTGTATTCCATTGTTAATATTAAGATGTTTGTTTTGTTGGTTTATTGGATCTGCATGTTTTTTTTGCTACCTTGACATCAATAAAGTTTTCACTCTTCTCAGATTAAGCATCAGTTTCATAGAGCAATTTAACAACAGAAGTTGTAAATCCAGATGTTGCTGACCTCTTGATGAAACAGTGATGTCAAGTCTTTATATTGAATATGAAGGCTTTAGGGGGATCTATTAGCAGGAATGCAATATAATATTCATCATTATGTTTTCAGTTGTGTATAATTACCTGAAACTAAGAAGTGCTGTGTTTTCTTTACCTTAGATAGTCAACTTACGGCCTGTGGGCCAAATCTGGCCCCTATAACGGTCCCAACTGTTTTTTAATTCACAATAAAAGTAAAGTGATTCACACTGGGAATTGCTTTTGTTCTTTTAGTATATATAAACATGCCAGAGTGCACAAAAGAGCATTGAAATAGTTGTTTATTTAAAAAAAAAAAAAGTCCTAGTTAAGCCCCAAATCCTGAAATCCTAGAAATGTCCAAAAACCGTAGTGATGTGCTAACATTGTGGAAATGTCCTTAAATCAAAGAAATGTACCAGAATCCTAGAAACATCCTGAAATCCTAGAAGTGTCCTGGAATCCTAGAAACAGCCTAAAATGTCCTAAAATCCTGAAACATTGTAAAATTCTAGAAGTGTCCTGGAATCCTAGAAACAGCCTAAAATGTCCTAAAATCCTACAAACGTCCTAAAATCCTATCGTGAAATCTTAGAAATGTCCCAATCCAAGAAACGTTCTGAAATTGATAAATTATAATAAGTAAAACGAATAGTAAATAATAAAGATACCAGTGCCCCCTGCTGGACAGAGATTGAACTGAAACAATGCATCCGATGTAGTGTAACAATAGAAAATTGTCTCCATGTGATGTGGTCACAGACAGTCTCCGTGTGGGGCAAAAAATAACTTTGACATGGTTGTCTAAATTCTTGTTTTTGCACATGAAATGATCCCGTTCAGACCATGTATGTATTATAGTGAAGTTCCGACCGACGAACGGGATGTAAGGTTGATGCCATGGATCTATTAAAATTGGTTGATGCTCAAATGGATCGTCCGTAGGGAGGTGGGAGGGATCTCACAGCAAAATCAACCAATCACAGCAGCGTGTAGTGTCTGGCAGATTTTTTTCAGTTTATCAGTCTTATAGACTGTATATAATATCTGTGTCTTTACATACAGTCGGGGGCCGATGGTTCCCTCTCCGAGGATGGAGGGAGTGTTTCGGAATTCTCCGAGGAGTTCTGATCCCCGGTAAACCTACCCGCCTTCTGTCCCCGACCACGTGTTCTGCTTCGGCGTTCCTGATCTGCTCCGCTGGTAAAGACTCCTCCGCCTGGCTCCGACGACTCTGCTGCCTGATCCCCACTGGTACCGCTGCATTCACGGACTGCTCTGCTGGCTTCGAAACCTCCTGTTCCCGACCATTCTTCCGCTCTCTCCTCGACGGTACCTCCACATGAGCCGCCGACCCGTCGGACTACGGGGTTTCCTCGTCATCGCCGCCGAGTGCAGTAAGCTTCGTTTCTTCGCACCGCTCACCCTCCAGAGACTTTGTTTGGGATTCCCATTCGAAGAACGAACTTTGTGCATTGCTGCTTTACCTTGCTTCGTGCATTATTTGTGCTGGGTTAAATAAACGTCATTACCAACTATTCCTGTTTACCGGTGTACTGCATCTGGGTCCACACCACACCCGTTACACATGGAGGCTTCGAAAAGTCCCCGGACATTATATGGAGAGACAAAACTCAGACTTTCGCTAAATAGATTTGCATTGATTTACAATATACACGGAGCGCATTTTATGTAGTTTCATTATTATATGGGTTTTTTTTTTAAATAAAATGTGCTAATATTTGAAGATTAATGTTAACAGCTAGGGTTAGATTAGACATCTCACACTCAGGAGATTCACACATTTCAGCCTCTCAAGAGTCAGAGGCAGTAGAAGAAAAGCGAGTGCTAAATAAGGGTTAAAATATGATTAAAATACA
This sequence comes from Plectropomus leopardus, assembly GCF_008729295.1. Taxonomy (NCBI): domain Eukaryota; kingdom Metazoa; phylum Chordata; class Actinopteri; order Perciformes; family Serranidae; genus Plectropomus; species Plectropomus leopardus. The sequence goes on along the minus strand of NC_056469.1, from coordinate 1,101,561 downwards.
AAAAATAAACTATATTGTAAAACACAAAATATATAATATATATATGTATCGTACTTTTAAATATAAAATGTATAATTACATAGCATAAATATGAGTGATGTGGATAGAACATATATGGTTATGCTGACATATTTTAGACTTACCATGGTAAAGGAGCAGGTTACTGTTTATTGCTTTTATATATAAACATGTGTAATTTATTTATCTTTGTCTTTCTACTGACTTACTTACTGCAATTAATTAATTTAATTAATAAACAATAAAACATAAATAGCACATCAAGCAGTTGGTATATGTCCTTCTTTTGTTCTTTTGTGGTGTCCTCTCAGATAGTCTCCACCATGCTTTGTTGTGCTGCACAGGGACCATCCAGGCATGAAGAGAAAGGCAAGCTGACACGCAGATGAGGAAAATGTTGTTGATAAATGCCAGCAGAAGTAGTCTTACACTCACCAAAGATTACAACTACAAAAAAATATGAGGTAATCATTTTCAAAAACTGCATTAGAACATTTTACCCAAACAAAGAGCACACCATTGGGAAGCCTTGTATATGGTTTAGTAAAAATAAGGAAAAGGGAAAGGCTTGCAGAAGACAGGGAGCTGATACTCAGGATGAGGGTGCTGTCTTAGTGCAGGGAGTCTCCAGGCTCTATTGAATCCTGTGTAGCTCTTTTGCTGAAAGAGGGAGGGAGAAAAGGACAGGAGGGTTAGACATACCTTTATAGGCCTGGGTGGGAAACCACTTTGGGAGATGAGGCGTGTTTGTTCCCCAACTTCAGTTATGGAACTTTGTCAGTTGTGTTAAGTTTGCGCTTCTCATAGTGAAATACTCACTTGGAAATTAGCTTTTGCTGTGCTAACCTCAGCATTTGTCTATGGTGTTTCATATGAAAGGTCTACAAATATTGATCCTTTTTTAATAATTTATCAGCCTTTGATCCTCTGTCAGCCTGCCCGTCCCTGTGTCCAAGCTTTTTCCTTTGTTTAAAAAAGTCTAGGCTACTTCACTGTTCTATGTCGTTACGCTACTGTGAATATAAGTGAGTTATTTTGATACAAAGTGTAAACCACTGCATGTGAATGCATGAATTAGTCAGATCTGTGCTCTAGAGGAGAGCCTTCATCAGGCTGTGTAATATTGCCCTCTACTGGATTTATACGTTAATGAACTGCACTAAACTAGAGACTTCTGTGTTTTTATAACCCGCTTCAAAACAGTTTCTCGAGCAACCAGTGCTCCTATTGTAAGTTACCAATATACAATAACATGATTAGATATATAACAACATAATAACAAATAATATAATGCAGTAGTGTAACAATTTCAGTGTTTAGAATAATTCCCCATTAAGCCTAGTACCTTTCATTTTTCTAAATGATTTACCCTGTGATCTCATTCAGGTCCTCCAGCTTCCCTCCCTTTGCCATCAATGGAAAATCAGCTAAGCAGAAACATAATATAGACAAATGGAGCCAACAGAATCCCAAAGCTAAAAACAGTCACCCTTAAATTATGTTTCTGTTTACGGTAAAGTTTTTTTTACATTGTTTATTAGTCTCAAATATGCACTCTTAGTCCATATCAAAACTTATGTACTATAAAATACCACTCTGCTATCAAGCACCATGTTATCTTTAACAAAGCAAACATGTAACTCACACTCAGCTGTAAAATAAATCACACAAGCCTTTTCTCCCCTTTAACTCCTTAATGTTAGATGAAATTACTCAAGAGCAGGACATTTTAAATTAACAGGCTGTTAGCGGCTAACAATATGGTGTTCAGTATATAGAGTACAGTGCACTAACGTTAGCTTACTCTGTTAGCATATCTGTTATTGCTTTGTAAATCTACAAATTTAATATATGCTTTAAAGCACATGTTAATTTAGCTAACTGTGGAAGTTATTCCTTGTGTTGAATAACAGACTGCATAGCTTCTTGTCGATGCTCTTTTATTTTAGCTCCCGTGAAAGCAACCGTACAGTACAGCTATGCCTAGAACTACTTTTCTAACGGCTCTCTGTAACACCTACTGTGAAACCCAATCAATGCGCATGTAAACATACGCACGAAAATAGTCCCTGAATAACACACTCACGTGACATCTCCCCTCTTTTGAGTTGAAGACATAAACATATGTAAACAATAACCAAAACCTGCAGTGTCTCTTCTTCAAGTAGCTACATAACAGAAGCAGGTAACAATAAGAGAAAATAGCAATTAACCCATAGGTCTGATGTACTAACTGTGTAGGTTGGTATTACACTCAGTAACTTAAACAACACATAAAATGATGCTTCACTTGTCAGCTTCTTGTAAACAAAGCAGGAAAATACTATAACACCACAAGAAGAATAACATTAGCAGTGCACATCAGCATTCATTTCCTTCTTTGGTGTTTTTTTTTTTTTTTTCCTGAGGTTATGGGGTAGACTGCCCATTCACCTCCATAGCTACCGGAGATTATTCTGCTCCATTGTTGGCAAGCTATATGTTAAGTTAACACAAAGTCTTTAAATCGGTCAGGAGGACGGATGACTCTTCCTCTGGAAGTCACCTGAGCCTGATCATGGGGGTGTCTCCCAGGCTCTGCTGGAACAGTCTCTCTGACAGGTGAATCTGGAGGTGAGCACAAACGTGATGAAGGTTGCTCACTCGCCTGTGTGCTCTCTGTTTTATCTGGCTGTTGAACAGGAAGGAAGGTTGGGCGAAGGTGACGCCTGTTCCTCCGCAGTGTTCCACGGTCCGTCTGGATCAGGTAGGACTTCGGTGTTGTGTGTGGCTGTTGGACTGTCCGTGCTGTCTTCCATCCTGACTCCCCGTCAAGTTTCACCACCACGCTCTCTCCTTGACTGAGAGGTGGGAGTGCTCTGACGCCATGGCGGTTGTTGTAAGTGCGTCTGTAGTTCTCTTTCGCCTTTTCATCAGCTTTACGCACCTTAGTGAAGTCGGGCCACTGAGGACAGAGGACTTTGTCGATTGTGGGCACAGTTGTCTTGATTTGACGGCCCAACATCAGCTGTGCAGGACTGGCACCCGTGGCTTGTAGCGGTGTGGCCCTGTAGCTCATGAGGGCCAGGAACGGGTCAGCCTGCTGGAGAATCCTTTTCGCCGTCTGGACAGCTCTCTCAGCCTCACCGTTGGACTGGGGATAGTGAGGGCTGGAGGTGATGTGTTTGAAATCATATGCCACAGAAAAGCTTTGAAACTCCTTACTTGAAAACTGTCGCCCATTGTCTGTGTGTAGCTCATCTGGACACCCCCACCTGGCGAAGATGTTCTTCAGTCGTGCACAGGTGGTCCCGCTAGTCATGTCAGGTAGGTGGGCTATTTCCAGATAGCGAGAGAAATAGTCAATGACAATCAGATAGTTTTTCTTTGCATATTCACAGATGTCTGCTCCGATCTTTTGCCAGGGCCTTTGTGGTAGCGGTGTCGTCATCAGAGGCTCCTTCCTCTGTGTTGGTCTGGTTTGCATGCATTCAGGGCACTTGGTCACCAGCTCTTGGATCTCACTCTCCAGCCCGGGCCACCACACACTCGTGCGTGCCCTCTCGCGACACTTGGTGATGCCCTGGTGCCCATCATGCAAACAGTGGAGTATGTCACCTCTCATACTGTGTGGGACGACGATACGGTCTCCATACAACACGAGTCCCTTTGAGGTTGACAGGCTGTTGCCCCATTGGTGGTATGCTTTGGCCTGTACTGGAACGCTCCTCACATGCTTTGGCCACCCCTGGGTCACCAGTCTGCTCACCACCTGCAGGTCGTAGTCTGTGCTTGTCTCCTGCTTGATCTGCTCCAGTTTGGAGGGTGACACAGGCCATGCTGTGTGAGCTGCATCCTCGAACACTGAAACATCGCAGGTCAGTTCTGATATTTCACTCTGTATTGCAGGTAGTGGCTGTCTGGACAGCGTGTCAGCTACTGTCAGTGTTTTCCCCGGCATGTACTCTGCAGCAGGGTTGTATCTCATCAGACGCATGAGCAGACGTTGGCACCTTGGGGGAACCGTGTCAAGGTCTTTGTTATTGATCAGTGGGGCCAGTGGTTTGTGGTCTGTGTGCACTGTGAAGCTGTCCAGCCCGTACAGGTAAGTGGAGAATCTGTCACAGGCCCAAACGACTGCCAAACAGTCCTTCTCTATATGCGCGTAGCGCCTTTCTGCATCAGTCAGCGTTCTGGAGCAGAAGGCTACTGGTTTCAGACCCTCGACATGGCGCTGTAGCAGTACACCACCCAGCCCGTAGCTGCTTGCATCTGCGCTCACTATTGTGGGTTTGTTTACGTCGTAGAATGCAAGTGTGGGTGCTGTGGAGATGAGTTGTTTTACCTTGTTGAAGGCTTCGATTTGTGCTGCGTCCCAGATCCATGCAGCGTCACTTTTCAGCAGGTCGTTGAGGGGATTTATCACCTCCGACAGGTTGGGCAGGTATCTCCCCAGATAATGAACCATGCCCAGGAACCTCCGAAGACCTGGCATGTCGCTTGGTGGCTGCAGCTTGGTGATGGCGCTTACTTTTGAGGGGTCAGGCCGGATGCCGTCTCCATCAATGCGGTGCCCCAAGTAGTTCAGCTGCTTTTGGTGCAGGCGACACTTTCTGTCGTTCAGCTTCAAGCCTGCACTCTTCAGGATCTGCAGGACGTTCTGGAGTCTCTCCTCGTGTTCCTTCTCATCCCTGCCGTGGACGAGAATGTCGTCCATGTACACCTCAACCCCATTCTGGCCTCTGAACAGCACCGACATTTCCCTCTGGAAAATTTCCGGTGCACTGGAGATTCCAAACGGGAGCCGCTTGAAGAAGTATCTCCCCGTGGGTGTGATGAATGTGGTCAGCTTGGCTGTTTCCCTCTCCAGCGGGATTTGCCAGAAGCCACTAGCCGCGTCGAGCAGGGAGAACACACGGGATTCTGCCAGCCGTGGCAGTATGTCGTCTATAGTGGGTAAGACGAACCTTTCCCTCTTTACGGCCATATTGAGTCTCTTGAGGTCGACACAGATTCTCACATCAGCTGTTCTTTTAGGGACCGGGACCATCGGAGCACACCACTCTGTTGGTTCTGTGACTTCCTTGATGACGCCACACTTCACCATTCTCTCCAGTTCTGCTTTGACTTTGAGGAGCATGGGAGCAGATACTCTCCTTGCCGTATTAACACTGTATGGTACAGCGTCATCTCGCAGGCATATTTTTACAGGCTTTATCTTCAAGAGGCCCACATCTGGACCAAACGTGCCTTGGATTTCATCCACTCTTTTCACCAGTCCCATGGCCACTGCGACAGCTCGGCCTAAGAGGTTGCTGCAGCTAGCTGTTTTGACCACGTGGATGTTGAACTTATATTGCTGGCCTTTATACTTCGTTAAAGCCGTGAACTGTCCTAGACCGTCTAGTTTTCCTCCGGGACTGTCAAAGTCCATGTCGTCACTTGCTAGCTGGGGCAGGTGTTTGAGCTTGTGGTAAGTTTCATCCGATATCACGCTGGTATTAGCACCCGTGTCAATCTTAAAGGTCACAGGAGTGTCTCTGATGGTTAGTTTTATAGTCCACGGTGTATTGTGTGGAAGTTATTCCTTGTGTTGAATAACAGACAGCATAGCTTCTTGTCAATGCTCTTTTATTTTAGCTCCCGTGAAAGCAACCTTACAGTACAGCTATATTGCCTAGAACTACTTTTCTAACGGCTCTCTGTAACACCTACTGTGAAACCCGATCAATGCGCATGTAAACATACGCACGAAAATAGTCCATGAATAACACACTCACGTGACACTAACATATGCTGATAATATAAAAAAACGATTCCTTAAACATCTTACCCTGTTAAAGCTCATCACAAATGGTCTTCTCTGCTGCAACCGCACTGCACTGCTAGCAATTAATGCTACTTCCGGGAACTATTGAGATGCTCCATAGTTCCATAGTATTGAGCAAATCAGTGATTGGATGCATCAAAATTTTCTCCAACTCAATAGAGATAAGACCGACATCATTGTCTTTGGGCCATGGAAAGAAAGGCAGAGTGATCGCTCTCACCTTGAATCCCTCTCTCTCATAACTCAGAGTCAAGCAAGAAACCTTGGGTTTATCCTGGACTCTGATTTAAATTTCCACAGTCACTTCAAATCAGTAACTTCATCTGCCTACTGTCATTTAAAAAACATTGCCAGAGTCAGAGGAATAATGTCACAGCAAGACCTTGAAAGGCTCACCCACGGCTTTATTTCCAGTAGGTTAGATTACTGCAACGGTCTGTTTGTAGGCCTTTCAAAACAAGCTGTTCAGCAACTTCAGCTTATTCAGAATGCTGCTGCGAGAGTCCTGACAAAAACTAGGAAATATGACCACATACACTCAGAAAAATGATCCAGGGCCTTAGTAAATATCACAATAATAAAAAGGTATACTACCTTAATAAAATCTCTGAAAATCACTTAAGTGCTTATTTGAGTTGAACATACAAAAATAAATGCTTAAAAATCCAACAGCTAATTTTGTCTTAAATTTACATGTGTTATTTAAGTTTATTTCACAAAAAGAAATGAGTGTTTCAGTAACTAATTATATTTCTCACATATACATAATATTTTCTGTAAATACGAGTGAAAATATTTGAGTATGGAGTAATTATACTGATCAGTTTCAAGAACTTTAATTATTGCTCATTCTAACTCAATAGTCTTCATATCTAACAACAATTTAAGAAAATGAGTAAGTTTTCATGACGTGCCCCATTCGCAGGCAAAGGGTGGATTCATGGGAAATCTATCCTGCATTTTGCAGCAACACGAGGCAAGCAACGGTCTCACAGACGACCACGGTGAATTTATATGGAGGACTATACGTCGGTAAGTAGAGCACTTGCAATTTTATAACGCTGGGTGTTGTTTTTTTCTTTTAAATACTGTCGCCACCATACTGTTGTGCATAAGTTAACTTTGTTGATAGTTTTCTAGCCACCAAATTGCTAAGCTAAGCTAAGTTAAGTTAACACACGGTTCATTCGGTTAACACACAGTTTCACAGGTAACGGACCATCGGACCGTATAAGTTAAGGTTTCACTGCGCACTCTATCTCTCTCTCTCTGTTTTTGGACACCGTGTTTTACTCGGTTTTACTTAGTGTTTTTCTAACATGAGGTTGCGTTGACGTTGATGCGCTCCGATGGGAAGCTCTTGTGGGAACAGCCACGTACTGCCGGAGCTCCGGAGCTACAGGCGTTCCTCACAGAGGCTGCAGCCACCGGCAGAGCTAATAAACACACACACGCAGGGTTTTTTTTTTAGTGTTTACCGCCGTCTGATTATTCTTTTTAGGAGATAAACGTTAGTCTCATTGATGTAATCTAACAACTGTGGCTGCTGCATTAGTTTGAATTAAAAGTTCGTTTGTGTTGATGTGAACACAACAGTCAGTGTGGGAGGATGAGCAGCAGCAGAGTGGCCACGCCGTGACTGTACTCCCTTTGATGTGTGACTGCAGCCAAGCATGTCAAGCATTGTCAAGCCTGTTAAAAATGTTAATGTCTCCTTTACAGCACCAACACTGCTGCAGCACCAAAACTGCTAAAGGAGAGAGGGTGAACAAAGACATAACGGAGGAGGTAAATGGCATCTATTAATAATGTACAGAAGAATTTTATGTTTTTCATATGCAAAAGACCTATCTTTTTCCCCATATTTTTGAAATCTGAACTAAATTACAAATATAAAATTATTCATTAAAATCATTAATTCATGTTTTCATATAAAAATATTCATTCAAATTATTAATTATTTCATGTTTTCCATTAATTATAGTTGTAGATATAATTTACATCAATGTGCATTTTAATTCATTTATTAGAACTGTGTGATAAAAATATTTTAATCCAAAAACTATGTACATGAAATGAAACAGCATTTAATCAGTCTTTTTTTTTTTTTTTTTAAACATTGTAACACTGTTTATCCTCCTTTTTAAGGTGGCGGCCCATGGGCTGGCAATGTAAGCTCTGCACATTTGAGGATTCTTCAAAAGGGGAGCTTCTCAAGCATTATCGAGTCAAGCACGGTACCTATGGTCGTGGCTATTCAGTACCCTGTCTTCATTTAAGCTGTCCTTGCTCCTTTAAAACATGGGGTAGCCTTCGTACACACTTGTCTAGATCCCACAATTCACAGGAAACTGAAGAGTGTGAAGGTGTGCAATCTTTCAGATGTAAAATTTTGACTCGTTTTATCCTTGTACAAAAGACTATTTTCACCATATTAATTCCCATTTGAAAAGACATGAAACCATAGAATGTGCTTATAGTGGATGTGATTTCAAGACTAACATATGTGGAACTTATGCAACGCACAAAAGTAGAAAACACAAGTCCCATTCATGGAAAGACTTAAAGATTGATGTGATCGCAAAGCATCCCGTTGCTACTGAGAATGAAATTGACTTTCTTGTGTTGGAATCTGATGGTCATGTTGATACCACCTTAGAGTTGGATTGTGGAAGGGATACTTCAGGTGAAATAGAGAAAAATATTGGTTCTCTCTTGTTAAAATTGGAAAGCATCTATAATGTCTCTGGCAAGTGTGTTGATGACTTGGTGGAACAGCTTCAATTTATCTGCACGGCATCCACTCAGCATTTTCCAAAGTTAGTGAGTGATATTTTTGCAAAAAATAACTGTGCTGTTGATGAAGCTATTGTTAATGAACTGGTAGACAATCTCTCTAATCCGTTTTCTGCAGCCTTGGGCCCTGACGGCCCCTTTTCTTCTACATTTAAGAGGGTAAAGTATTATAAGGAAAACTTCAGTGTAATTAAGCCAGTAGAGTACATTTTGGATCCAGAGGAGAAAAGTAGCTTTCAATATGTGCCTGTTCTTCTATCCTTGCAGCAA